>NC_056726.1:6420116-6617616 GCF_019279795.1 Protopterus annectens
GAATTCTCCCAATATTTCTGCCTGCATTCTACATCATAAAGTACTATAATACCATCATTTTTACCTCAAAACAATTTTAAAAGCACAAGTGCAAAAACACCCGCAAAACATCCACATTTTTTTGCACGTTCTGCCCCTGATGTCTTTTGACCATCAGCCCCCATCCCCAAGGTGAGGGTTGATCAGGAGGGGCAATCATTCAGACAGCCATTGGGAGTGTTTTGAGGGTTTTTTGCTTAGTTTCTCCAGCCTTAATGTGCACCTATCAAGGTGTAAGGTGGGGGCATGATGTGAGCTGATGGCAGAGGTTATACCCCCATTAACACAAGGGGCATTTCCTCTGAGCATCCCTGCCCCATTCCTCAATACACTAGCTGTAATCTTCAGTCTCCACTCTATTTAATGAAATCAGACAGTGACATACTTACAAAACCTTTAACTTATATCAACATTCTATCTCTTACCACTAATACATTGCCTTTTAACTTTAAATACACTCTCATATTACCACTGGCCAAGGTCTCCTCCTTATCCTCTATAAACAACCTTCATCCATTTCCACAAAAATGTAACGCTTCCAGCCAAAAATGGATTCCATATACTCGTAAAACACTTTATTAATAGTTGAAGTACACTTAAAATAAAATCTAGTGATTAAGCATTTTCATCCGTTACAACAATAGGACTTCTTCAGAATCACTCTTATTCAAAAAAACTTGACTTACATACTTGCATAATTAATTAAGTAAAACCAGTTATCAAATCTTCTTAAAGGGATAGTTCCAAATAACTGTTTGGGATATAAAGTCCTCTTAATTAATAACTGATAACCTTTGCAAATAATAAAAAATACAATATTAGCATTAATAAATATTTGCTCTCATATACAATAATGGCTGCAAAGAGACGTTTTCTTTTATAACTGGATACTGTGTAGCATGTCATTTTAGTTGCCATTTCACTTCCCTTTTCTCAAGTTTTCCTTTTATGTCACCCCCTCTAGGATTGAATTTCACTTATTCTAAAATACCAAAACTAAAACCTTTAAAGTAAAGGCACACCTTGGAGTATTTAATTAGCAAGTTGTTCTCACTGTGTTTATTTATTTGATACAAATGTTCATAGATTCTTTTTCGGAGAACTCTCTTCATTTTGCCTACAAAAATGCCGGGCATGTACAACATTTATCACTCCAGTAGTTTTACAGTTCCCTTTCACAAATGTAATGTTTTTAAATTTCTTGTACTTGGGTCCATATTCTACGACTAACCCTGTTTCAAACTTTTTGTCGATTTGTCGTTGTCCTTTAAGGCATAACCCCACACCCAATAGGGGCTTAAATTCCTTACCCCATCGTGACTCAACATATTTTCTTGCATCATCTACTATATGGGGGTATACTCTAGCTAAAAACATATTAGCTACATTACTTAATTCTTCAAAGACATCTTCTTTGTGTGAAGTCATCCTAGTGACCCTGATGAACTGACCCTTCACTATACTTTTTTTTTGACAGAGAGGGTAACATTTACAGTAATACAAATCTGTGTTACTGAAAGTTGGTTTCCTGTAAATGGTGGACTTAAAACCAGAACTGGTGTGTTTAATCAAAGTGTCCAAATAATTTGTTTCCTTCTTGTTATAATTATGTGTATCTTCCCCCAACTGATCCCTCATTTATGCTCGCAGATATAGCTGTTCCACTTTACAATTTCAGTCGTTAATGATATCTTTGTAACCAAGAACTCATACCTAAACAGAGTGTCATATAATTTACTTAAACCTGCTGGATATTTTGTTCATAGGTTCTTGGGCTAGTACAAAGCTGTTGATCCAGAAGACCATTAGTAGCCTAACTACAATACCACAAATCTTAGGTAGCCATCAGCATTACTAATTTAAATACAGTTTCAACTGAATTGCAATGATGACCCATCCATTTATCTAGATGATGCTTAAAGGGGATCAGGGTGCTGGTTTTCTTTATATCCAAAGGAAGTCTACTTCATAAAACAGGGATTCTCTGGGATATATATCTCTCCAGCAGGTCCTATCTATGTTTCAGTGGAAGCTAAGATCTCTTCAGTGGGTGTTGAGGCTTTATTAGTTTTATGGATGTGGAGGAGGTCACATAGGACTAGATCCTTTGAGGATCTGTAGGCCAGACTGTGGTCACCTCTCAAGAGTCTCCAGGAAACAGAAGAGAGAGAACACTTTAAGATGGTCTGAGTAGCTCAAGAAAGTCATATTATTGGTTATCTTAGTGAGTGAAATGCTGTGGTCTCCTAAGCTGGGTCATATGCTTAGATAAGTACATACCAAAGGTACCATATTACTCTATTATGGACCAGATGAGGGAGGAGTAGACAGGGATGATAATTTCCTTAGGTTGGGAAATAAATACACCTGGTGATTAGTCTGACAAAGTAAAACAATTTCTTAACAACAGTGGATACATGGTGATCGAAAGATAATTCATTTTCAATAAAAGTGCCCAGGTCTCTAATGGGTGAATCATTTTTCAAAGGGATATATCATATGGTGGGTAAATGGCTGCACAGTTTTCCCTAAGGACACTGTACTTAATTTCTTGGCATTTGGTTTTAGGCCTTGGTTCATGCAACAATTAATGGTGTGTTAGTCCCTCTTGAAGAATTTGAAAGTCAATGGGGAATTAATGACAGCTCCAAGTTTTCAGTCATCTGCAAATCTGGTCAGTCACAGGTTGTTGATGTCAACCTTCACATTAGAAAAGTAAATGACAAAGAAAAGTAGAACTATGACATATCCTTGGGGTACACCACTGGTAACTACTCTTTTCAAAGAGAGTGTGCCTCTCACACTAATAGATTCAGTTCTAACAGTTGATCAGTTTGCTATCCAGTGGTTTGTCTGCTTAACCCAATAATTCTGTAAGGATCTTCAGTTGCTGTTCATTGGTACCTCTACTTCCTATCCCTGTTTTCTTTTTAACTTCCTGTTACTGATGTGCATAATTTAATCAGTGTTCCACCTCCTACATAACTATTCTTAACTATTGCATTTAGTTAGCATTGCCAGCTTCCACTTGTCATCATGATTGACTCGTGGATTACTTTGTCTTAGATTTAATTATACAGCATTTATAACATTTATATTTGTGGGAATGTGCTATTTTAATTAAGGCTGTTTTAATAAACTCATGTGGGCTAATGTAGCTCAAATAACATATACCTATACTGAAATGCTTCTGTATCAAAGCATGGAGTCACACGTTATTTCAGGAATGAATTGTGTTGTACAGCCACAAAGCTGGAATAAATATAATCAAGATGGTACATGGAGTTGCATAGCCTCCTACAGAAAAGATCCTTTGTGTTTTCATTTTTGTAAACTTTCATTTATGTAGTACTTCTGCCAGACTTTGTTTTTATATCTGTGTATGTATTTTAGTGGAAGTAGATTTTGATATTAGTGGAAATTTGTTTATAACAAGATTCAGTTTCCTATTTTTATTGAATGAGATTTGATATTCTGGGCTTCATTTTTGTGACAGAAATCCCTACGTTCAGCTGTTAAACTGTTGTTATTGTTTTTATTTATTCATTTATTCTGGGTCTAATTTAGATGTGTTGTAGATATTCTGTTATACCAAATCAAAACGTGGAATCTTAAGACATTTTGTTTATAAGAAAGATTGAAAGTGAATTACAAGTAGCAATGCATACTTTGTCATAAAAAGAAAAAAGAGGAATTTCAGAATCAAAGTGACTGAGAAGGATGTAACTTGGGGTGTGTGGCCAAACTGATGATGGAGACCCAACACTTTCAAGAAGCCCTTCAGGAAATTATTTCTACTGACTGGCAATTTTAAGTAAAGTCATGTAAAAGTAAATTAAATAAGTCTAGAAAGAAAGAAATAAAAATATTGTATTGTGACTGAAACAGTGTTTTTAGCAAAGAAAATTATTCTAATGAAGCAATATTCCCGTGAGTCTGTGAAGAAACTAAGAAAAGTATCTGACAGAATGAGCTCAAGGAATCTTTCTCAAGTAACAACTGCCTTTAGAAAAGATGTTCTTCAACTGATTATAAAAATGCAAGAACCAACAACAGATGATGCGGGGAAGTGGAGCAGCAAACAAAAGTTCTATTAAAACAAAATACATGGCCAGTGGAGAAGAGGGAGGATTTAGAAAGCACAGAGAGATGAAATAATATCAGGATATTTGGTGCACTGGTGAATTCAAAGGAGATGATATAATAAGCTTTCTGAAGACAGCATTCCTAAAACATTAAAAGTGACTGAAAAAGCATGCCATCAAGAACAATCACCAAGATATAAAACAATGTCGACAGAAGGGAAACAAAAGGCCAAATCTGTATTTATTAAATTTCTGTCATATTTAGACAAGGAACTGGTATTGACATCTACATGGAACAGCACTCCCATAAATCTTGGCATGGATACTGTGAGAAAACAACAGGATAAAAGAAAGCTGCTCAGTCTAGGGTGAACTGCAGTTGGCTTTGTGCGGTAAAACAGTTAATACACCAGAAGAGGTAACTGGCTATGTACAACACTACAAATAGATACCAGGAAGTGATTCAAAGGAATGAACAGAAGCATCACTTAAGGGAACATGTGATAAGGAGGAATGGGCAGTGGTGGCACCAAAAATAACAACATTTCACACTACAACACGTAATGATGGAAAGAAGAAATAAGGAAAACATAAACTGTTGCACCATAAAATAAGCAAAGGAATGACAGAAAATGTTAAAGGACTGAAAATCTAGTGAATTAGTTGTCAAAAGTATTTGACAGGAAAACCCTAAAAGATGAATAATTATTTTACAAACAAAATATTTGCCTGCCATATCACTATCTTCAAATATTGAGGTAATTCATTTCTAGTATATTAATCTACTGTATAGTAATATGTTGAAAATGGTTTATAAGTTATCTTGATGACAATTATCTTGAAATATAATAATTTGACATTTAATCACTATTCATATAAAAATAACAAGTGACAGACTAAGGTCACAGTATAATCTCAAATCTTGTGAAGCTTCTATGGTTGAAGACATGTTTTGAAGTATATACAAATGAGCTGAAATAACCATATATAATCAATCATAGGTTCATTGGCTCATAGGTAGGTACTAGGCTATTGGCCCAAGGGCCTATGTAAGCCTAGTCAACAAGGTTCCCTGGCGTATGCCACCCAAGAAAGTTATTTTCCTGTGCCACTGTCAAGCAGAGACACAGAAGTGATGCCCAGAGTGTATTTCCTATTTCCCATCCACTCATCAAGATTTTTCTTGAAGAGTGCTAATGAAGAACTTTGCTTGACATAGATGGGTAGCCTGTTCCAGAGTATGGGAAGTCTCTGGGACAGGAATCTATCCTTCCAGCATGTCCTGTTTATTGTGATGACAAGGTTTTGGTCCCTAGAGCATGTAGCTCGGAGGGATTGGGATTTCTTTAGGTGTAGCATGTCCAACAGCTCTGGGCTTGACATAGCTTTATATGTTAGGCAGAGATCACCTTAGAGTAGGCGATATGCTACGGAGTAAAGCTGGAGTTTTTTGAGGCAGTCAGTGTAGGACATTTGTTTGAGGCCAGTAATCCTCTTTGTGAGGTACTTCTGTGGCCTTTCCAGCTGCTGCAGATGTCTTGTGAGGTATATTCCAAAAGGAGCATTGTGCTCTATAATGGGTCTAATAAATGTCGAGTAGGGGGGAACAATGACCTCTTTTTTCCTGGATGAGAACCCTTTTATGATGAGGTGTGCCACATAGAAGGACTTCCTGACTACTGTGGCGATGTGACTATTAAAGGAGAGACTTCTGTCCACCTGGGTCCCAAGGTCTCTAAATCACACATTCGGTGTTAAGTAGATTGCTGCCTATGTGGTAGATCATGGGTACAGAGTTTTTACCAAAGGGGATGACACTACACTTTTTGGCATTGAGCTTGAGGCCATGGCTCTGACACCAGGCATCTGTCTCAGTGAGGCCCTTCTGTAGGATATCCACATCATTTGGGGACTTGACTATGGCTCCTAGTTTGCAGTCATCTGCGAACTTTGTTAGCCAGAGGTCTTCTGTGTTAGCCTGTACTTCAGAGAAGTAGATACCAAACAGGAGAGGTCCCGGGTCGGAACCCTGTGGTACTCCACTTGTCACTGCTTTGAGGTCAGATTTGGAGTCTGCAACTTTTACAGTGTGGGTTCTGTCAGTGAGCCAGTTGGCAGCCCATCTTGTGATGTAGGGATTTATACCTAGTTTAGTGAGTTTAGCGATAATTCCAGAATGGGGGATGGTGGCGAAAGCCTTGGCGAGATCAAGATAGGCTGTGTGAACCACCTTACCCTCATCTATGGCTTTGGTGACTGCCTCAAAGAAGTCGATCAGGTTCAGGAGGCATGATCTGCCTTTCACAAACCCGAACTGGGTGGGATCCAGAGTTTGGAGGTTACCAATGTCTTTGCTTATGAGTTCCATGATGATACATTCCATGGCCTTGCAGACCAGGCTCGTCAGACTAATAGGGCGATAGGTCCCGGGATAAGTGGTGGCTCCCCCTTTGTGGAGTGGGATAACTGTTGCTGTGTGCCATTCAGTGGGCACAAAGCCTGATGTGAGGCTATTATTGAACATGGTGCTTAAGTGGGGAGCCAGTTCGTTCTGAAGTTCATGTAAAACACAGCCTGGGATGTTGTCCGGTCCCATTGATGCTGTATTTTTGGCTTTAGAGAGTTCAGCTTTTACCTGCGTAGTTGTGATTTCAGGGATTCTGCATTCTTCCTGTATAGATATGGGCCCTTTAGTGGGTGAGAGGGGGGTAAAGTTAGCACTGAACCTATCTGCCAGGATGTTGGCAATATCAGTTGGTTCTGTAATGTTCGTGCCTTTGTGCTATAACTCAGAGCAGATCTGGGTTTTGCTATCAAGATTCTTGACATAGCTATAGAATGTTTTGTGGCTGTTCTTGGAGATAGTGGTGATTTTGTTTTTGTAGCTAGCTTTGGAGGATCTTATAAGGGATCTCAACTTCTTACTGAGGCTGACCAGAGAGCTTCTCCACTCATGGGATTTTAGTCTCTTTTGCAACAGTTTCTTCCTTCTATTCTACAGTTTGTTTATGGCAGGGGACCACCAGATTGGCTTCCTTTTTTGGGAGGATAGCATCTTGGTTCTGTTTGGGATAGCATGATCCATGCACTCGTATAAGTGCTTATAGAGTGCATTTGTGTAGGATTCAGCAGTTGTAACTGTATTGTCCATCTGCATGTGTGTGTCATGAAGTTCACCACTTCTGTCTTAAGAAGCATGAAGTTGGCTTTGGAGAATTTTTTTACTGTGGTTTCCTTAATGGGGGGTGGGGACGGGATGTGGATATCAAGGGTGATTAGCTTATGGTCGGATCGGACCAACAAGGAGTTGACTTCAGGTGTGGAAATGACTAGGTCTAGGATATTGTTGCCCCTGGTGGGGGTGTGGATAAGTTGATCTTGGGCATTGGAGTTTATGAATTCCAGAAAGCGTTGAGCTAAGGAGTTGGTACACGAGTAGTTTTCCCATTTAATGGTGGGGTAGTTGAAGTCGCCCATTATTAGGGTGTTTGGTTGAACCCTAATATTTTCCAGTACATCAAGAAAAGAGGAGTGGGAATCCTGGGGCATGGTGGGGGATCTGTAGCAAGTTACAATTTGGATTGCAGTTTTGCCCAGAGTTAGTTGCACTTGGATAACCTTGGATGCATTATGCTGAGCAACTAGCCTGGAGGTGTGGATATCCTTAATGAATATGGACACACCTCCGCCTTTGGTGTTTTGGTCCAGGTTACATGGCCAAAAAGTGTGGTATGGGTTATAGCCTGGTAGTGCAGGGGTGCTCTCTGGAGCTTTGAACCAGGTCTCAGTCACTGCACAGATATCGATGTTCTCCATTTTAAGGAGTGCCTCGAGTGAGTGCATTTTGAGATTTAGACTTCTAGCATTGAGTAGCATTACCCTCAGTTTTTACTTGCCTGTTCCTGTTATGGTGGTAAATTTGTTATTTGAACCCTGGCTAAAAAAGGCACTATAGGGGCAGCAAGAGCCTTAGCCAGTATCTGGAATCCCAGGGATGACAGGTGCAGGGCATCTGTGGCAAAGCATCGTGGTCTGTCGACCACATCATCCCAAGCAGACAGATACTGGATCCCCTTAGAATGACACCAGAAGCTTAGCCAATTGTTGAAGTCAATCATTTTGTCCTTGTACTGCGGTATCATTCTGGGCAATAGCAGAATGCTATTCAGGGCTAGTGTCATACCTGCCTGGGCTACAGGATCAGAGAGCTCTTCCATGTCTCTTTTCATGTAGTCCAGGGAGGTACGTCTCAGGTCATTCACACCAACATGGACAATGACAGAGTTATATTTGCACTTGTTGTGGAGTGACCGGAGTGCGTGGGTTATGTGGCGGATCCTGGCACCCGACATGCAGCTGACAGTAACCTTCTCCTTGTTTAGCCTGGTGAGTGGGACATCAGTGTGCCTGACTATAGAGTCACCTATGACTAGTGTGTTGGGTACGTTGTTTTGCCTTATTGGCTGTGGTTGAGTGGCACACTGAGTCTGTGGGCTATGTGTCATTTGAGTTGTGTTGGGGGATGGAGGTTGCTTGGTTTCTGCTTTGGAGGTCTCTGTTGCTTAGACAGATTATTATTGAGAGTCTCCGCAAATGTTTTTGTGTTACTATGTGTGGATTTTGGTGGTGTAGATTTAGTGAGACTATGTGATGAGTGTGGTGTGGTGGAAATGTTTACCTTCTCCTCATGACTGTCAAGTTCAGTCCTGGTTGGAGAGAGCTTTACCTCCAGTTTGGCTAGATAAGTGCATCTCTCACAGTTTTAGTGTTGGGTGGTAGGAGGAGAGGGTTGTCTGTGTACATGAGGCAATTTCTACATTGCCTCAAGATGTCCAGATTCATCAGATAGACAGGAGAGAACACTGGGAGCTGACCCTTGGACATGCCTGAATAAAAAACTATTCTCCTCTAGATAAGTGAGGAAAGTGAGTACAAGAGCTGTTTTTCTCTAACCCAGTGAGAAAAGTAAGTACAAAATCTGTTTTCCTCTAGGTAATGAGGAAGACTGAGTGCTATAGTAATTAGTAGCTTATTTAGTGCTTACAAGTTCTGAACAAGTGCTGAGCATGAATAAACAAATTTACGTGCTAAAACTAAGAATCTGTATCTGCACTAGATGAGTTACAGGATAGAAACAAGTGCAAATGCAGGCTTTCAAATCAGAAAGTTGAGAGAGATGGAAGATTGCCCAAACGGCCAATGACTACAATTTCTGGGTCAGAACTACTCCTTATGTGGCAGACAGGTTACCTAGTGCTTACCACTCCCACTGATAAGCTAAAAGGCTTCCCTCCAACACAGAAAGGCTTATGGGGCTCAGAAGCTTACATATATTCCTGGATACAGCAAATATGTATCTGGAACACTACTTACAGGAAAGGTAGGAAACAGGCTTACAGTTTTTTTTTTTACAGAAAAGTAGCAAAAACAGTAGTAAAAACAATTAACATGCAGTGCAAGCTAGCACACTTGAGTATGTAGAAATATTAGACCAAACACAGTTTAAAAAACGCAATTAAATTAAAAAGGACTAAAAGCAAGTGCAGAAAGAGTTTATTAGGTAGTATGTGGTAAAGAGATGGGACTGGGGGAGTGTTCCAGATCAAATCTACAGTGGGCCGGGCAACTGCAAAAGCCACCAAATTTAAACTACAAACCAAAAATAGGGAGAGGGGGTGGAACAAAACAGTTTCAACAGAGATCGAAGTAACAACTAACAGTACAAACTTTAAAACCAAAACAATATACTCAGCTCTGTATATTTGCAGATCAGTCTCTCAGAACAGTGAGACAACAGTTTCAACAGAAATCTAAGCAACAATTAACAAACTCTATAATAAAAAAAAAGAAAATACTCAGCTCTGTATATTTGCAGATAGTCTGTAAGGAAGTCTCTCAGAACACAGGTTCCAGCAATTTAAATGCAGGCTGTTACTAACAGGTCAAATTAAGTGATCCTTGAGTTAGATAACACACAAGCTGTAAAAAACAGTTATACCAACTGAAGACACGGCAAAAAATGGTGTGGGGGGGTGACAGTTTCAACAGAGATCTAAGCAACAACTAACAGTACAAGCTTTAAAACCAAAAAAAATACTCACCTCTGTATATTTACAGATCAGTCTCAGAACAGTGAGACAACAGTTTCAACAGAGATCTAAGCAACAATTAACAAATTCTATAATCAAAAAATATACTCAGCTCTGTATATTTGCAGATAGTCTGTATGGCAGTCTCTCAGAACACAGGCTCCAGTAATTTAAATGCAGGCTGTTACTTCTTCTTTTGGCTTTTTCCCAGTTAGGGGTCGCCACAGCGGATCACTGTCCGCTCATGATTGGCAGTGGAGTTTTTACAGTGTCGAGTTGCCAGCCTGGCACCCAACCTTCCACAGAAGGCACACACATGCACGCACTCACACCTAGGGAGAATTTTAGTGTGTCCAATCCACCTACAGCATGTCTTTGGGAGGAAACCGGAGCACCTGGAGGAAACCCACGTGACCACAGGGAGGCACAGAAGGCACCCCAGCCGAGGATCGAAACAGAGAACCTCTTGCTGTGAGGTGGCAACGCTAACCGCTGCACCATCGTGGCTGCCCCAAATGCAGGCTGTTACTAACAGGTCAAATTAAGTGATCCTTGAGTTAGATAACACACAAGCTGTAAAAACGAGTTATACCAACTGAAGACACGGCAGAAAATGGGGGGGGGCAGTTTTCACAGAGATCAAAGCAACAACTAACAGTACAAACTTTAAAACCAAAGAAATATACTCAGCTCTGTATACTTGCAGATCAGACTCTCAGAACAGTGAGACAATAGTTTAAACAGAGATCTAAGCAGCAATTAACAAACTCTATAATCAAAAAAATATATACTCAGCTCAGTATATTTGCAGATAGTCTGTAAGGCAGTCTCTCAGAACACAGGTTCCAGCAATTTAAATGCAGGCTGTTACTAACAGGTCAAATTAAGTGATCCTTGAGTTAGATAACACACAAGCTGTAAAACCCAGTTATACCAACTGAAGACACAGTAGGAAATGGTGGGGGGGCAGTTTCAACAAAGATCTAAGCAACAACTAACAGTACAAACTTTAAAACCAAAAAAATATACTCAGCTCTGTGTATTTGCATATCAGTCTCTCAGAACAGTGAGATAACAGTTTCAACAGAGATCTAAGCAACAATTAACAAACTCTATATTAAAAAAATATATAGTCAGCTCTGTATATTTGCAAATAGTCTGTAAGGCAGTCTCTCAGAAAACAGGTTCCAGCAATTTAAATGCAGGCTGTTACTAACAGGTCAAATTAAGTGATCCTTGAGTTAGATAACACACAAGCTGTAAAACCCAGTTATACCAACTGAAGACACAGTAGGAAATGGGGGGCAGTTTCAACAGAGATCTAAGCAACAACTAACAGTACAAACTTTAAAACCAACAAAATATACTCAGCTCTGTGTATTTGCAGATCAGTCTCTCAGAACAGTGAGACAACAGTTTCAACAGAGATCTAAGCAACAATTAACAAACTCTATATTCAAAAAAATATATACTCAGCTCTGTATATTTGCAAATAGTCTGTAAGGCAGTCTCTCAGAAAACAGGTTCCAGCAATTTAAATGCAGGCTGTTACTAACAGGTCAAATTAAGTGATCATTAAGTTAGATAACACACAAGCTGTAAAAAACAGTTATACCAATTGAAGACACTGCAGAAAATGGGAGGGGGTGGGGAAAACAGTTTCAACAGAGATCTAAGCAACAACTAACAGTACAAACTTTAAAACCAAAAAAATATACTCAGCTCTGTATATTTGCAGATCAGTCTCTCAGAACAGTGAGACAACAGTTTCAACAGAGATCTGTGTGAATCTGTACATCTGTGAGGTATTGCCACAGCAATATAAGGCCATACTGTCATGTCGATGGATGTACAAGTATGGGATCCTCTGCCAGCACTGTATCAAGGTGCTGAACCGGATACACAGACCTAGCAGCAAGTGTCTGCAGCTCCCCCACCAGAATGGCATAACTTACCATGAATATGTAGGCATCTGCCCACAATACCACACACAGCTGCAGTCACCCTTGTCCCCCAAGTACAAACTACCTGGAATCGATCCACACATTCATTACAGAAGGGCATACTGGGCATGCTCACACACTTAGAGAAATTAAGGAAATGTCAGACAACAACATCCTGAAAGGTCATACTAGGCATGCTCACACAAACAAATGAAGCCCATATCTGCAAACAACAGTGGACCATACATATCTGGCAGTTGCAGATGTGAGTGCAGACAGACAACAACATCCTGAAAGGTCATACTGGGCATGCTCACCCAAACAAATGAAGCCCATATCTGCAAACAACAGTGGACCATACATATCTAGCAGTTATAGATGTTAGTGCAGACACTCCTCAGTATGCACCAGTCATGCTTTGCACACACAGTGGATAGGAATACAGACATATATCCAAGGACAACACACTATAATAAGCCAAAAGTAGACGTACATAGATGTGTGGAAGAGAGTGACTGTGACAAGGAGCCATCCATTATGAGGCCTGTCCCACCCAGCACACAGCCAAATGGCTACAACTACATGAGATCTAAATGTCACTCACTGTAGACATTAGCCACCAGTACCCATCAGCATTACAGACTATGTGGTGCAAGTGCTAGCTGTGCAACATGACTGTACAAGGAAGTAGTCATCTAGCAGCTGTATACACATACCTGTGGAATATAACCCTGTGTGTGCCTGCATGTGGTGTGTCAACCTCTAGATGAATAGGTTATGGGCCATGCGCACACACTCTGGTCTCCCCATAGCCCTACTATGACAAGCCTGCTGAGGTCATCCATTTTGAGATGCACCTTTGGTAAAGTTGTAGCCCAGTAATCTCTGTGGTGTGTCCTATAACTGCGTACTGCTGTAGTGTGATAAACTAGTTAGGTAGAAGTTCTAATCCGAGACATGGCAACTGTGTGTGTGTGTGTGTGTGTGTGTGTGTGTGTGTCTGTCTGTCTGTGTAGAAAGCAAAGCAATGCTTTTTAGGCTAGTCACACTACTCTAAATGCCCTACTTTTGCTACTGCTGGCGATGTCATTCCTCAGTACACCTTTAGAAAGGTGTAACTCATTAATCTCCATGGCACATCCTATACCTGTGTACTGTTGCAGTGTGATAAACTAGTTAGGTAGGAGTTCTAATCCCAGACATGGCAGGTGTGTGTGTGTGTGTGTGTGTGTGTGTGTGTGTGTGTGTGTGTGTGTGTGTGTGTGTGTGTGTGTGTGTGTGTGTCTGTCTGTCTGTCTCTGTACAGAGCAATGCTTTTTTAGGCTAGTCACAATCACTACAATTCAAATGCCCTACTTTGGCAAGGCTGCTGATGTCATTCACTGTAAAATACACTTTTCAGAAAGCAGTAGCCCAGTAATCTCCATGTCATGTGCTATAACTGCATGCTGCTGTAGTGTGATAAACTAGTAAGGTAGGAGTTCTAATCCCAGACATGGCAACTGTGTGTTTGTGTGTGTGTGTCTGTCTAGAGAGCAATGCTTTTAGGCTAGTCACATGCATCACAATTCAAATGCCTTACTTTGGCAAGGCTGCTGATGTCATTCACTGTGAAATGCACCTTTGTAAAAGGTGTAGTCCAGTAATCTCTATGGTGCATCCTATACCCGCATACTGTTGTTGTGTGATAAACTAGTTAGGTAGGAGTTCTAATCCCAGACAAAGCAACTGTGTGCATCTCTGTCTGTGTAGAGAGCAATGCTTTTTAGGCTAGTCACACTCACTACAATGCAAATGCCCTACTTTGGCAAGGCTGCTGATGTCATTCACTGTGAAATACACCTTTTGGAAAGCTGTAGTTTACTAATCTCCATGGCGCATTTTATAACTGCGTACTGTTGTAGGGTGATAAACTGGCTAGGTAGGAGTTCTAATCCCAGACATGGCAACTGTGTGTGTGTGTGTGTGTGTGTGTGTGTGTGTGTGTGTGTGTGTGTGTGTGTGTGTGTGTGTGTGTGTGTGTGTGTGTGTGTGTGTGTGTGTGTGTGTGTGTGTGTGTGTGTGTGTGTGGCTCTGTCTGTGTAGAGAGCAATGCATTTTAGGCTAGTCACACTCACTACAATTCATATGCCCTACTTTGGCAATCCTGCTGAGGTTATTCGTTGTGAAATACACCTTTGGGGAAAGAGTACTCCAGTAATCCCTGTGGCACATCCTATAACAGCTTCATGCTGTAGTATGATATAGAACTCTGGTAGGGGTTCTATTCCCACACATTGCAGTTGTGGATGTTTTTATGTGTGTTTCTATGTCTGTGTAGCGAGCAATGCATTCTAGGCAAGTCACACTCACTACAATTCAAATGCCCTACTTTGGCAATCCTGCTGATGTCATTCACTATGAAATACACCTTTGGGGAAAAAAGTACTTCAGTAATCTCCGTGGCACATCCTATAACTGTGTAGTGCTGTAGTGTAATAATCTAGTGAGGTAGGAGTTCTAATCTCTGAGATGACAGCTGTGTGTGTGTGTGTGTGTGTGTGTGTGTGTGTGTGTGTGTGTGTGTGTGTGTGTGTGTGTGTGTGCTTGTTATTCATATCCTGTGTGGAGGTGGTTGTGCGTGTGTAACAACTGGACTCAATGTGGAGTTGGTTTTGCAAATTCTTTATATGGTGGCCCTAGTATATATTACAATGTCCACTGTACAGGGAAAACAAATGTGAAATAGCAGAGGCTGGGGTGCAAATCCATACCCCTACATCTGATATCAAGGCCAGGCAAACACAGTTATCAACCCTTGTATTACCCAGAGAACACTCTCAACCCATGTCTCATACACACACTTGCCTAGGCAGCAGCTGCTATGTTGTTAGTACCCTGCATATTGCCCACTGAGAGTAACGATGGTGTGCTTGCAGTGGGCTACAGAGGGCATGGCACCCTGTCCATTAGTCCAATAGGCACGTACAAGCCGATAGTGCACCTTCCCTATGTTCCTCACTGGACATCTGCAATACCTGTGGTGCCATCAAATGTTCCCCACAAAGGACATACCATACCTGAAAAACATGCCCTGCATGGACAGATGCCACTGACACAAGGGAATACTGGTATCATGCTATCAATGTAGGTGCAGGGTCAACCTGCTGTCCATTAACAGTTCCCGCCACATAAGGCCAAGACAGCACATCTGATGATAACAATCTGCATACACAACATGGGCCAGATACCCCAGGTACAGTTCCACATGTCACTGTACATGCATGTGAGAGGTGTGCACATCCCAGACACCATCCATGTCATGGACTAAGGAACACATACATGGCAAGCAATGCACAGCATTGGCCACATGCAATAGTTACCCAGGGGACTGGATGGTGAATACAATACCCACCTGTGTGGCAAATCCAGACACTACACCCCTGAGCCACACTGCAGCCCACTGTCATGTGGCCTGATGCCAAGGTATATCCATCACCTAGCCTTGTATAGCTGTCTGGCACAGTCGACCACTACACACCTATGAAGCAATGCACCCATGCATGTCAGTACTGGCACCCTGTGTCTGTGTGTGTGTTGTATGATGCCTATGACCACATTTACACTCACTACAACCCTCATTGGCATACTGAAGCATGCTGTCTCATGTCAGACACCTCCACATACCCTTTGCCCATATAACCTCCGTATGACCCCTGTGGTGCATGTGATACCTGCACAGTACTATGTTGTGGCAATCTCACTAGCGATGAGTTGTATATCTGGCTCTGCCAAGAGTGCCAATATGTGTGCGTCCCTGTGAGAGTGTGGCTGTGTTGATGCTGACACCTGTTCATGTGGACAGGCACGTGTACTACACCTATCGTATAGCTACCATATCACTGTTGCAGATGTCACTCACCATCACATATACGTTTGGAGGGCTCCTCAACATGTAATTTATGTGGCACATCCAATAACTGCATAGACATGTGACAGCAGTACATAGTCATCAGGGGTTTGACACCCTGTACTGGTAGATGTGTGACACAACCATGCTTAAGTTTTATTCTCCCACCGCACCCTGACTTATCTTTGCCTCTGTCTGCCTCTCTCACTACCTCTCTGGTGGATGTGGAGACTTATACCTGCTTTGCTTAGGCAGCAGCATGTGTATTTTAAGTGATACTCATGATCAGCTGATGGCCTCTGCACAAATTGCAGCCCTCCTCTAGCTGATTGCATGTGGAACAGCTGTGGTAACATTCCCATAGCCAATTGCATAGAAACACATTCCAATATCTAGAAACATCATGTTGGTGTTGGGCCGTTTCATTCACTGTTGTTTGGCAAACATCACAGATGGATTGGGGATTTACCTCTAACAACATACACTGTAGAAACAGGCCAATACACAGGAGGGAGATGTGCCTGACCTGACTACAGACTGTAAGTGCTGCTATACTACATTTGGAATAATGTTGGTTTAACAGGTTGTGTGTGGATATAGCTGCCTTAGATGTTTTAATACCTGTCATGTCAGTCCTATGTTTATGAGGAAACCCCCATCTGTAGGGACATCTACAGACTGGGCAGTGTGTGGTGCCCTTTGTTTCATGTGTTACCCACAGAACACCTATCTGTGAACTGCAGAAAGTAGTATGACGATTGCAGTCTGTAGATGGTGACAGCCTTGACAGTTACTGACTTCATATCCCTCAAAGGACGTATGTTGCAATAAAGGAACTCAGAGTGTAAAACAACTAGTAAACAAAAAGGCACTAATGTAACATAACAGGTAACCTCACAAAACCTTTATTAATCCACAATTTGATGACTGAAGAATTAAAAAAACAGCAACTTGAACTGACTTAGCACTTTCACCCTCATGGGCATCTTCAGAGTCAGTTAACTTCAGTAAAAACAACCTTTAAATACGGCTATTAATTAGTGCTTGATTAATCAATGATGAAAAAGCAGGCGGGTAGTTAAATTAAACAATTATCCCCTAAAGTTCCTGTCCACCAAATCTTAAAGTCCTGCTCAACAATACCTTGTTTGCTAGAATCTCAAGTAAGTAATAGCTACCCAGAATAAATAAATAAACCAAAATAAAACATAAAAAGCAGTTTGTGCAGTAATAAACATTCCATATAAAACAAAAAGGTACTTACGTATTATTGCAACCAGATTTTCACGGTAGTACTGGTTGCTTCCCGATATTGTAATCTGACTGTTGATGTTATAATGAAGTTATACAATCTGTTTTCTTTCACACTTAGGGTTGTTTTACTGCAGGGTTATCAACAAAAATTAAAAACTAAGTTTGACTGTTTATGTATGCACTTCCCCGGCAGCAAGTGATGTGAAACCCAGCTTGCTCATCCAAAGCACGGTTTTCAAGCACTCCTGACTACAATCTGTGACAACATTCCCCCGCATAAAAAAAACAGCGAATGACCAATCCACATATTTCCTGGTCTAATACCTTCCAAAACCACTGAAGTACAATCAAAGTTTGTCTGGGGATACCAGCAACAACACAAAAACAACCCACTGCCTCCAACTTCTCCCATCAGAAACGACCCCAGAATCACCTGTCAACATCATCCACCAAGACTTTTGCAAGCCATTCCTTACTGCAACTTGCTGTTACAAAAAATTCCTTTCAAGTCTCTCTACAAAGTTTTAGAAATAAAAATGTTACCCAAAGCATTTCCATGTGTGTGGGTGCTTTTCTTAGCAGCATTCCTTCCTTACAGTCACAGTATTTCTTTCGTCAGTAAATCAGTAGCCGTGAGAATTGAAGCGTAAGTGTGTAATGCACAAAAACAAGAAGAATTCCACATTTCTTTCTCTTCCAAAATGTAACCCAAACTTTTTTTAACTTACTAAAGAAATAAAATTACACCTTACAGTGTTTCCCCGCACTTGATTTCATTGCAGCATGCAAATTTCGCAACCGCGAAAATCTGGTTGCGATAATACATAAGTACCAACAAAAAAACATATCTGTTAAAATATTTAAATTTACATGCTAGGGATAGTGCATCATTTTTACCAGGAGCATTGCTGGCATCAAGTCTCAGTTGCCAAAGACATTCCCTTATTTCCAACATGGTTTTAAAGCCCCCCCCCAAAATCCTTTGTATATAGCCTATCAATAACAAAAAAAATAAACTTTTTAAAGTTTGAACAATGATTTGTGTGTACATACAATGAATTAGTGGTTTTCTTGTTTTTTATGTCCCTGTAATGTTCTAATATTCTTTGTCTCAACTTCCTGGTAGTCATACCTATATAGAACGCTGGGCAAGATAAACAAGTGGCAGCATAAATGACCATACTTGTGTTACAGTTGCAGTAACCAGGGCTCTTCAAAGTTCTCCTAAAATTACCTAGACAAACATAGGGACCGTCATTAATAAATTTACAGGCCTTGCAATTGCCACATTTGGCCATAGTAGCTGGTCTTTGTCTTAGACTTGATGCCAGCAATGCTCCTGGTATCAATGATGCACTATCCCTAGCATGTATTTTAAGATACAAGGCAGCTTGTATATAATATAAAACTATGTAAATTTAAATATTTTAACAGATATGTTTTTTGTTTTATATGGAATGTTTATTACTGCACACACTGCTTTTTATGATGTTTTATTTTGGTTTATTTATTTATTCTGGGTAGCTATTACTTACTTAAGATTCTAGCAAACAAGGTATTGTTGAGCAGGACTTTAAGATTTGGTGAACAGGAACTTTAGGGGATAATTGTTTAATTTAACTACCCTCCTGCTTTTTCATCATTGATTAATCAAGCACTAATTAATAGCTGTATTTAAAGGTTGTTTTTACTGAAGTTAACTGACTCTGAAGATGCCCATGAGGGTGAAAGCGCTTAGTCAGTTCAAGTTGCTGTTTTTTATTTCTTCATTCATCAAATTGTGGATTAATAAAAGTTTTGTGAGGTTACCTGCTATGTTACCTTAGTGCACTTTTGTTTACTATATGTTGCAATAAACCCTGTTACAACAATAAATGTATGAGGTTATCACAGCAACATGTCAATATTGGCCCTGTGTGTGCCTCCAGCCAGTACTCTGTCAACCTTTCTACATATGTCATGCAGTAAGAGGTGCATATGTGCTGTACATCATATTTAGTAACATCATATCTGATAACAAGCCAGTGAGATATCAGAATGCTACACGTTATGTATAGTAGGGGTTATATGTGATGATATAACCTGGACAGTCTGTGGTTGTGTGTACAGTACCAAGGTCTCTGTACCTATGGTGATTGTTGACAGTGTGTGTATTGATAATATGTACCTTCACCTGTGTACAGACCGTGGTAGATTTCATTGTTCTTGGTCCTGTTCTATTTGATGTTACATGCTGCTCCACTGTATGTTACCCTATCGGCTTACATGTTTATAGGGCCAAACACACACATGTCCCATACCACAGACAGGCTTCGGACCACACTGTGTAGCGGCCCAGTATATGCAGGGTTAGTGTGTGAGTGGCACATATGAGGATGGTGTTGAATAGATAGTCCATGGGGCAGAGCCTGAATGGCTAACTGAAAGCAGCAGTGTTTTATAACTCCATATAACTAGTTAAATAAGACAGGAAAATTGCTCTTTTTATTTCTTCAAAGTACAAAATCTTATAGATAAAGGGGTACTTTTCCATTATCAGGGCAACAGTTCTAATGAGCTCACAATGATCATGATTCAGATGTTTATATAATAGTCATAATGATTAATACATTAATACAGCTTGGTTACAAGTTTTGTAGACTTTATCAATATATTTACTGCCATGCACAGTATCAGTTTATGCAGTCAGTATATACAGTCAGCAAATGAAATACCATTTTCAAGTGACAGCGTTATCCGTGGCTGTTAACCTCCATATTATAGAAGGCAGTTTACACAGCAACAGCACATAAAGAGGAAACATACAGGCAGATAAAAAGAGTTTCATGAGTCAAGGTGGGAAGTAAGACTTCTTTTATAAACCGATCATTACCTGCAACAACTTCCTTTTATTGACAGCCGACTTAACTAGAAACGTAAGGAGACCACAAGGGACACCTGACAAACTTAATCCTTTTACCGAGAAGTCTTACTTCCTGGAGTTCTACACTTACACATCACTATGTCTTGGTATCCATAAGCAATCTGTTCTGTATGCTGGATTCCACTTGAAAGACAGCAAAATACAGCAATCAGATAAAAGAGCGTTATCCAGTTCACACAATCCGACAATTTAGCAAGCAGGCATATAATACTTTCTGTGCTTAGTATCTTGTGTGTGTTTTTTTTTTTGTCATGTGGACAAGTTAACGTTTGTCGTACATGTAAGCCACAGGAGAGCAAGTTGTTCTATTTGTCAAATGCAGATAATGCGTCTGCATATATGTTTAACTTTTAACTTTCCTGTTTGTGTGTTTTGTGTATATCAGTTCACATTCCAGTATCTTTGTAAGGAGCTAGCAATGATCTGCAGTACTTGGCTTAACCAAGTGCAACTTCACAGTACAGACACAGACACAGAAGAGAAATTAGCGACACCAAAAGCAAAGGTAAAATTGCCGCTGAAGTAAACTAAAAGCCACACACATCATTAATAAACAGCAGCACTTAAAAATAATAGTACATCACTTTTAAACATATTCATATCATCAAACAAATCACATTTTCATACACGACAGCGCGGTAACATTCCAACCACTCAGTACATGTGTTGCCCCGATAACGGAAAACTACCACTAAAGGACTAATTTACATAATTAGAAACTTTAATGATGTTTTATAAATAATTTCCTGTCAAAAAGCTTGGAGATACATTTACTTGATAAAATGAGCAACTCAAAGAATTCTCACCAGGATGCTGCCTTAAAGAAGGAACTACAACAGATGGCATCTACCCTCCAGGAGTTGTCTTTGAAGATGGATGATTTTAAAGAGAACCTAGAAAATCAAAAAACAACCAGTCAAAAACAGGCTGACACCCTCAAGGAAATGCTACAACAACACCAGACAAGGATAACAGGAATAGAGGTTTCTCTAAATGAATTAGAAAGCAGACTTAAGGAAGAGGAAACACAGAAAGAACTGATTCTTAAACAAAACACTTGGTTGGTTAATAAAGTAGATGACTTGGAAAATGGGGAGAGGAGAAATAACATAAGGATTTTCGGATTACCTGAAAACACAGAAGGAGAGGATATTATTTCCTTTTTATCAAGCTGGATCCCTGACTTTTTAAATTTAAAAGAAGGACTTTCCTTTGGCATTGAAAGGGCGCACAGAGCTCTTGGGAAACCTGGCACTAACTCAAACTCTCCTCCTAGGTCAATAATTATCAAATTTCTTTCATACTTAGACAAGGAACTGATTTTAAGATCTGCTTGGAGGAAGGCACCTCTAAAATATAAACAGAGCCTGATAAGATTTGATAACAACTATTCATCTAGAATAATGGAACAAAGGAAAAAAGTGTGGCCAATGATAAAGTTTCTGAAACAAAATAACATCAAGGCACAACTTGCATATCCAGCTAAGATAAGAATACGGTATACCAACGAGATGAGGACTTTTATTGACTCAGAGGAAGCCTCTTTATTTATTAAAACTAATAATGTGATTACTTTACCAGACGATATGGATTGGATGTCACCTTCTCTCAAGAGAACAAAAGAAACAAATGTCTGGACATACGTCAAAAAGAAGAAGCAAAAGACTGATACTATTACAGCCAAATCTGTCAAAGCATCTACTATGATATGAATGTTTTAACATTACTTTAAAGGATCAAATTTACTGCTTGGAATTTTAAAACAAAGGTAACTAACTACTGGAATCTTTATATTTTTTGAAAATAGATGACACATGAGAGTTTTCACATTACCTCAGGTATGTAAAACAGGGTATTTTTCTTTCACAGAAGGAAGGTTGGTACTTGCGTATTATCGCAACCAGATTTTCGCGGTAATGCAGTTGCTTCCCGATGATTAAAGTGGTGCCGATAATCTATTAAAAGGCATAGAAACAGTGTTTTCTTTACATTTTTTTGTTTGTTTAGGCAGTTTTATAAGTTCAACATCTGAGAAAGTAATACTGCAATGTAGGTTTGTCTTTTACCTCCACATGTCAATCAGCCTTTCTCCTGAGAATTCCACTATTGCAAAATAAAACCATTCAAAGCAGTACTATCTCATGGAGAAAACCACCCTATAATCACCTATAAATATCAACCGGTATCATCCTTTCTGAAAACCTTTAAGTGTTACTGCAATTCTGTCTTGAAATTTTCCTTTCATATATCTTCCTTAACTTTTGAAAAAGTTTTCAACTTTAATAAATACTTTACCTGAAACAGTTTGCATGTCTCATTGTATTTCTATTAATTATTTCATCCATACAGTGAAAATACTGTAGAGGTACAGCTACAAAATAATCCATTCCACATGAGGAACAGCAACTCAGCGAATTGAAGAAATCATTCAGAGCCAGTTGAATTGTCTGTGTGAACAGTACACAAACACAGGAAGAAAACTTTCTTGCTGTCAATAAGTTAAATAACATCTTACGCTAATTCCCACACTCCTTTCATCCCATCATATGTATTCATGCATCCATGTTCACTGTATTCATTGCCTAACGTCCTTAAAGTATGCTCCACATAAACCTGATTTTTATCCCTTATTAGTCTTTCAAACCCATCACCAACATTACAGAGGACTTTTTAACAGTTAAGCAAACACAAGTAGGCTTAAACGATGCTGTTTGACAAAAACAAGAGCAATTATCACATGTCGCAAATCTGGTTGCGATAATACGTAAGTACCGGAAGGTTATATAGCACATAAAATATTTATGCTGTAAATCAACATACATAATATAGGTGTATTTTCTCTTAATTTTCTCTTTTTTCTCTGTCTCTTCTCTCTTTTCTCATTATTTATTTTAACTGCATCTTGTCTCCCTTTCAAAATTCTCTCCTATTTACTATACTAATATAGTCTGTAAATATTTAATAACTCACTATCTATGCACAGATAAATAATAGTCTAAAATAATCTAGATTTAAGGTAGACTAATTGGAATAGTGAACTTAATTAATTGTTATTACAATATGTATTAGATTAATAATAGTCACTGTTATGCTTATTCGGACTGGGGATATGTCTGTGATTAACTCTGAAATGTTCCATTCATGTAGATATGTCCTTTGAATCAGTTCATTTTAGTATTAACAAATATATATTCAAAAAAAAAAAAAGGAGGGAAAAAAGTACTGTTGGTTAAGAGACATGAAGCTTTCTTCACATTCTATTTGCATTGCCATAGCAACAGTAAACAATTGCTGCAGTTTCTAAGGACACTGTGAACCTGCAAAGTACATTTAGCCTCACAGATAACAAATAATAAGAAAAAGTAATGTTATTCAGTTATTAAAATGAAAAACAACCTAAGCAAGGTAAAATAAATACATAGTAGGACCTGGCACTTGCTCACTAAAGCAATTATATAAGTCAGCACAAAAAAAATAAAAGCACTACACCCTCACAAACTCCCCTTGAGTACCTTGTTCCCCACTGGCCCTTTTTTTTCAATTATAAAGGAATTCCCAATACTATTCTAGCATGTCCAAAGGTCAGTTGTCAATTTTCTCTCCGGTCCAGCTGGTGAATCTGGAAATCTTGAGGCAATGTTACAACTACCTCATGTACACAGACAACCCTCTCCTCCTCCCAACAAATTCCAACACATGTGAGAGATGCATCCATATAGCCAAACTGGAGGCTAAGCTCTCTCAACTCAGTACTGGCGTAACCAGTCAGGAGGAGAAGGAAACCACACTCACTACAATTCCAGTCTCACATAGACCTACCACGACAGCAAACCAAACACATAAACACACAAAAACATACTCGGAGGCTCTAAATAAAAATTTGCCTAAGAGCAGAGACCTCCAAAGCAGATACCCAAGCAACCGCTACCCCAAAACAAAACAAGTGCAACACATAGCTCACAAAGCCAGTGTGCCGAACAGTCACAGCCCTTAAGGCTAAACAACACACCTGATACACTTGTAATAGGTGACTCTATCGTCAGGCACACTGACGTCCTGCTCACCAGGCTGAACAAGGAGAAGGTCACGGTGAGCTGCCTGTCGGGCGCTAGGATCGGCCACATAACACAAGCACTCAGGTCACTCCAAGGCAAGTACAAATATGACTCAGTCATTGTCCATGCTGGTGTGAATGACCTGAGACATACCTCCCTGGGCTACAGGAAAAGAGACATAGAGGAGCTCTCTGAGCATGTGGCCCAGGCCGGTATGACCCTGACCTTGAGTAGCATCTTACGCTCACCAAGAATGATGCCACAATATGAAGACAAAATGATCAATTTCAACAATTGGCTTAAGTATTGGTGTCATTCAAAGGGGATCCAATGCCTGTCAGCCTGGGATGACATGCTCGACAAGCCACGATGCTTCACTAGGGATGGCTTGTACCTGTCACCCGTGGGCTTTCGGATATTGGCAAAGGCTCTTGCTACCTCCATAGTGCATTTTTTAGGCAAGGCTCAAAAGACAAACCCACCTCCATAGGTATCACAAGGGATAAGAAACTATGAGTAATGCTACTCAATGCCAGAAGTCTAAACCTCAAGATGCACTCACTCGAAACTCTCCTTAGCATGGAGAACATCGATATCTGTGCAGTAACAGAAACCTGGTTCAAGGCTCCTGAGAGCACCCCAGCACTACCAGGTTATACCTCATACCATGCTTTTCGGCCCCAAAACTTGGACCGACCCACAAAAGGAGGGGGAGTATCAATATTCGTCAAAGATACCCACACCTCCAGGTTGGTGGCACAGCACGAAGCATCAGAGACTATCCATGTGCAACTAACAGTGGGTAAAACTGCCTTCCAGTTTATAGCCTACTAGAGACCACCCTCCCTAACACAGGAACCCCACTCGGCCTTCCTGAGAACACTGGAAAATATGAAGGTCTCTCCAAACACCATTATATTGGGCAACTTCAACTACCCAAACATAGATTGGGAGCATTACTCTAGCTCCAACACCCTAGCCCAAAGGTTCCTAGAATTTATAAACTCAAATGCTATGGAACAACTTGTTACCACTCCCACAAGAGGGGAAAACATACTGGACCTGATCATCACCAACATGGGGACTCTATGCTCCAGACCAGAAGTGTATCCCTCACTGGTAAGATCAGACCATAAACTAATCTCACTGGATATTCACATCCCGACCCCACCCCCTGCCCAGAAAATCACAGTGAAAAACTTCTCTAAAGCAAATTTCACACTCCTCAAAACCTAGGTGGAATCCTTCAAAGCCCCCCGGGCTTGTGGAAAATACGGCCCAGACCGCAGAATCCTTTATAAATGCATTCTATGAACACCTTCAGGAATGCATGGATCATGCAATCCCAAATAAAACCAAGACCCAATCCTCCAAAGGCAGACGTCCTGTCTGGTAGACCCCAGCCATAAACAAACTATACAATAGAAGGAGGAAGCTACTAAATGATAGAGCAAAATTCCAAAAAGGGAAGGCATCTCTGATCAATATTAGCAAAAAACTACGGGCACTCATAAAATCATCTAAGGCCAGCTTCGAGAGAAAAATTGCACAGGACACTAAGGATAATCACAAGGCTTTCTTTAGTTATGTTAGGAACCTGGGTGGTAATTCCCAGATATGCTCAGAATTAGTCCAAAATGACAAAAAATACACCAAACCCACAGACATTGCCAACATCCTAGCTGACAGGTTCAGCGCAAACTCCCCCCCCTCCCCACCAAAAGGGCAAATATCTATCCCAGCAGAGTGCTGCCCCCCTGACATCTCAGATGCTCAGGTAAGAGCCGCCCTCTCCAAAGCAAAAAACACAGCATCAATGGGACCAGACAGTGTCCCGGGCTGCATCCTACATTAACTCTAAGAAGAGCTAAACCCAAACATAAAACTACTGTTCAATCTCAGCCTTACTACAGGATATGTACCCAAAGAGTGGCGTACAGCAACTGTGGTCCCTCTCCACAAAGGTGGTGCCTCAATGGATCCTGGAAACTATCGCCCCATAAGCCTGACTAGCTTGGTCTGCAAAGCTATGGAAAGGATCATCATGGACCTCATAAATAAAGATATTGGGGACCTACAGACACTGGATCCTACCCAGTTCGGCTTTGTTAGGGGCAGATCCTGCCTCTTAAACCTGGTTTATTTCTTTGAAACAGTCACCAAGGCCATTGACGAGGGGAAGGTGGTCCACACAGCCTACCTGGACCTCGCAAAAGCCTTTGATACAATACCCCACTCGGGCATTATAGATAAGCTCTCCAGCTTAAATATAAACCCCTATGTCACTAGATGGGTTGCAAACTGGCTCAATGACAGAACCCACATGGTTAGAATTGCTGGAGCCATGTCAGACTCCCAACCAGTTACAAGTGGCATCCCACAAGGCTCAGTCTTGGGACCTCTCTTGTTTGGTATATATTTCTCGGAGGTACAGGCCAACACGGAAGGACTGTGGCTGACAAAGTTCGCAGATGACTCAAACTGGGCACCATAATCGACTCTCCAGCCGACACAAGCATCTTCCAAAAGGGCCTCATAGAAACAGGCAACTGGTGCCAGAGCCATGGCCTCAAGCTAAACGCCAAAAGGTGTATAGTCATCCCCTTTGGCAAAAACAAAGTGCCCACAAATTACCACATAGGTGGTAATCCATTAAGTACCGAAGAAGTAATTAGGGACCTGGGGACCCAAGTTGATAGCAATCTCTCATTTGACAACCACGTGGCCAAAGTGGTTAGAAAAACATTTTATATAGCCCACCTAATCATGAAGGGATTCACATCTAGATCAGGGGAGGTCATCGTGCCTCTTTACTCATCCCTCATCAGGCCCATAATTGAGTACAAGGACCCTTTTGGGATGTACCTTACCAGACACCTGCAGCAACTGGAAAGACCCCAAAAGTACCTCACCAAGAGGATCAAAGGGCTCAAACAGATGCCATATGCTGCCCGGTTAAAGAAACTCCAGCTCTACTCAGTGGCATACCGCCTGTTCAGAGGCGATCTGTGCCTGACGTATAAAGCCATGTCCAACCCGGAATTAATGGACATGCTGCACCTCAGAAAATCCAAATCTCATCGAGCTACACTCATGAGACTTGAACCTCAGCACTGAAATAAATAGGACATGCTGGAGGGACAGATTCATAACCCAGAGGCTCCCTTCACTCTGGAATAAAATCCCAGTCCAGGTTAGGCAGAGTCCCTCATTGACTCTCTTCAAGAGGAATCTTGATGAGTGGATTGGAGATCGTAGGTTTACCCCGGGTATCACTTCTGTGTCACTGTTAGACAGTGGCACAGTATACTAACCTCAAAAAAGGGCATAGCAAAATGAATTTAAAATGGGTGGCAAAAGCCAAACACATTCTTGCTAGGCTTATAAATGCCCTAGGGCAGATAGCCTAGTATGAACCTATGAACCTATTTATCCTCATAAGATTACATATTCCTGGAAACACAACTGAAATGTTCCCAAACTGCATGTGCACTTAAATGTAGCTGCTTGATTAAAAAGTATTACTCAATTTAACATGCTGATTCCACAAGTTGTCTGCACTATGAAAGTTACATTTTATATGTTACTTGAAATCGACAGTCTCTAGAGCACATGAAAAGATATGTATTACTTTTTGCAACTTGTTATCTTTGCAGTTACTTCACACTCTGTACAAACTCACTTGGCAACTGATAGGTATTCATTTAAAATATCAGTTTAAATATTAAATGTGCCCTTGAAATGCTATTGACATTTTGACAAAATATAATCTGAACTGTAAAATGAATGACTTGAAAGAAGTGAAGTAATACATAGATTTCAAAGACAGTTCTTGACACTACAGTATAAGTAAAAATGTATATTCACAAGGAAGTATTGAAATGTTTTAGTCTTCCAGTTAAAATAGCTCACTGTCAACATTTTGCGATATCAGAAAGTTTGAAGAGCTAGGAAATTACTATTATTTGTCTTTATAATGATTATTAGACAGATGTTAGATTCTGCTTTGTTTAATGAATTGTGACACATGTTTATGAGGAAAAGTAGACTCAATTAGATGTTATTACAATAGTTATTAGATTAATGGTGGACACTGTTATGCTTAATGGGTTACGGGGCATGCTAGTGATTAACTCTGAAATGTTTCGTTTATATACATACCGTCAGTTGAATTATTTCCTATAATATTAACATAATATATAAAAGGAGGCAAAAATGTACTGTTGCTTATGAGAAGTGAAGCTTTCTTTACATTCTATCAGCCTCGTGAACTATTTCAGTTTTTTTTAACACTCATTGATTAGGAACCGCTATATTTGCATTGTCATGGCAACAGAAAACAACTGCAGCAGTTTCTACGGACTTTGTGAATCTGCGAAGTGCAATTAGCCTCGCAGATAACAAATAAAAAAGTAATGTTGTTTAGCTATTAAATTGAATTACAATCTAAAGAAGGGTAAATTAGATAACTTAATTGAACAACTTGTAAATACTTTATAAGTTACTCACATTGGATTACACATTCCTAGAAACTCAACTGAAATGTCCCCAAATAACTTGTGAACTTAAATGAAACTGCCTGATTAATAAGCATAACTTACTTTAACAACCTGAGTCCATAAGCTATCTGCTCTATATATGCTACATTGTATATGTCACTTGCATATGACAGTCTCTAGAGCACATGAAAAAATACATATTATTTTTGCAACATGATATATTTGCACGAACCATACATTCTAAACTAAATTGGCAACTGACAAGTTATTTATTTGAAACTTCAGTCTAAATATTAATTGTGCCCTTGCAATATTGTTGCCATTTTGACAAAACAAAACCTGAACTGAAAAAGGAATGATTTGAAGACGTGTTGTACAGATTTTAAAGACAGCTATTGACACTACAATATAAGTAGAAATGTATACATGCAAGGAAAAATTGAAAGGCTTTTTACACTTTTAGTTAAAAGAGCTTATTGTTAACTTTTTGCTTTATCAGAAAATTTAAAGAGCTAGGACATTATTTCTAATTTGCCTTTATAATGTTTACTAAAGTGATGTTAGTCACTGACTTGTTTAATGGATTGCGAGTCATGTACAAGATGGACTACTGAATGTTATTTCTGTTTACCTATGTTTGCTGAATTTCTTTTATTAGTACTGATTTAAAACAAGGGAAAGAAAGGGAAGAGAAATCTCTGTTTTTGGTCAAGGGAGGAGAGGCTTAAGAGTATTCTAACTGCCACGAGAACTCTCTAAGATGCTGTAAATACTATTTGATTAATTCTTACCTAAGGTAAGTCTTGATTACCATATGGGTACCTACACATTCATTCTGGACCTGATGTGATTACCCATTCTGGAAGCAGGAGGTCTCCTATGCAGGGTGGAAATTGTCAGGGTGATCATAGTTCATTCTTAGACTCTGCTTTGTAAATTTATAAATATGTAAAAGCACTGCACACTAGAATGTAGGGTGCCTCTACTCAGAGTCAGGATTCCACTGATAAGCCATATATTTTCATAAGTGTAAGCTGAAGTTGGTGAGCTGAAGAGTGGGAAAGTAAAGGAAGAAAGTACACCTACAGTAAATTCATGTTTCATAGGTAATCACTCATTGTCTCCTACAGAGTTCTTTTAGTCAAATTATTTTAATAATAATCTATTTGTTGTTGGCTTATTTAGTGTATGCTCTTCTGCTGCATTTAATTTATCCGAAATGACATATCTGACATATTTGGGATCTCTTAAGGGCAGGGCAACTAAATATTGGATATTTTCTAAGTCAACATAGTAATTGTTTGCACTACTAGCATTTCGTCCTGATATATAAAATACTTAAGGTGGGTAATGCTGGATTTACCCACGGCTAGTGTGGTTTGGACATGAGCGCAAAGCCCGAGTGGAAAAAAAAGACAACTGTGGGTAAATCCAGCATTACCCACACCCAGAAGTGGGTTACTGCTATTATACAATGACATTATTTAAGAAAAAAAAATACTTACTTTTCTTAAATAATGGCATTGTACAATGCCTCCGTGCTGCCCTTCCGCAGCTGTCTGGTATTCTGCGGCAGTTCTGATGTACTGCGCATGCATATGCTTACGCAGTACAACAGAGCTGTGTGTGGAAGTAATGGAGAAAGGAAGATCTCTGTTGATTTTTAAAAGGTGTCCCGCTATGTTAAAAGAGTTTAACATAGCAAGATAACTATAAAAAAAAGCAACAGAGGCTATCTCACTATGTTAAACCTGTTCCCCATTGCTGTCTAACACACATACAAAAAAAAGACTTATACTAATAGAAAAAGTCCGGGTGACCGGACCTTTTTCTATTAGTATAAGTCTGATTTACAATGGGCACGCTGACCAATCAGCATGCATGATTTGGAATATTAATGGGGGGTCATTGTATAATATATAATAATAATAGAATAATATAGAATTTCATATCTCTTTTAATAAAATTCTCCATATAATAATTTAACATATGGAGCTCAGTTGATATTGTTGGTTAAAGGTATGAGTGATATTCCAATAGATCTATCTTTATATGTTGGATTAGGAATGACTTTCATTCCATGTTTAATGGGAAATTCATATTTACTTGCATTTGATACTTTAGAATTAATGTTTTATAGAAGTACCTTTATAAAGCCTTACCAGAATTTTACCCTACTTGTACTTAAAGAAGAAAGAACATTAAATTAGACTCCCAAGTTTACACACATAAAAATAGCATTCACTGTTATCAGAAAATATGGTATAACTATTATAATCAAAATTAAAAAGGAAGCAAAATGTTTCTTCCAACAATAACTTGAAATGGATTTAACATTCTTATCATTAAATACTAATGGCTTAAATAATGCAAATAAAAGATCAAACTTACTAAAATATTTAAATCTAAATAAGGCACAAGTAGTATTTCTCCAGGAAATACATTTTAAGACTAATGATAGCTTTATTTGGAACCCTAAGGGCTATACAGTTTTAGCTCAATCCTCCCATAGAACAAAGACAAAAGGAGTATCAATTCTCTGGAAGAAAAACATAATCACTCTAAACGTTATCTATAAATATGAGGACAAAGAAGGTCTACTAGCATTTGTTATAATTAAATTTAATAGCAGAATATGGACCTTAGCTAATCTATATTGGTTCCCAGGAATTGGAGCAGGTATGGTTAAAAAACTCCTAGATTTTATTTCCAACAATTATAAAGGAACTCTTATACTGGGAGGAAACTTTAATTGTACCTTAGAAGCTTTTGAAACCACCAAGAAGTCTTTTCACATATCAGCTATTTCAAAATTCTTAAAAAGATGGATTGATTCATTTCATTTACTAGACACTTTCAAAGTAAAAGATGATAAATCCTTATTATTTTCCCATAAAAACCATAGATTTGGAACACAAACCAGAACAGACAAATTATTCGTAGTTCAAGATTTACAAATAAAAATCCTCAACTTCTCAATAGTTCCATGGCCCTTCTCAGATCATGACTCTCTGATAATGAAGCTCCAAACAGAGTTTAAACCTTTAATCTTCACAACTAGAATTCTATCATATATCATGAAAATTAAAGAATTCAGACCCTGGATGTTGTCAGAACTACAATTATTTCTTGAAATTAATAATACAACAGAAATTAGTAGAATCATGGTTTGGGATTCATTAAAAGCATATTTATTTGGTAAGATCCTTAGCTGGTACAAAAACAAAGTTAGAGAGTGGGAATCTGAATCTTTATACTTGCAAAACAGACTCTTAACAGCAAAAGCTAAAAAAAATCAGAATTGTCCAGAAGTCAAAAAAGAAATAGAGGAATTAAAAATATATATAATGAAATTCTAACACACAAAACTTGTCTAGCCTTGGAAAAATTAAAAATAAATTCATTATCCATCTCCCCCAGATATCTACATAACTTATGTACAATAATTAAAATACAATCTAAAGCAAATAACATTAATAGTATATATCATGAAAAGAAAGGGAAAAAAGTATCAGATATAGGAGACATCCTTGAAGCATTTCGGTGCCATTATATGGAACACTTCAAAAAAGATGATTTAGATACCAACCAAATAAACTTAGATACAAACCTTATCAATATAAAAAAATGCCAGAAAACTTAAAACTAAACTTACAAAAACCTATATCATACAAAGTAATTGTTGACAAGATAAAAGAAAGCACATCTAACAAAGCTTCAGGGATAGATGGTATAATTATGGAAATTTACAAACTCTTCCCTTCAACAGTAATCTCCATTTTTCATAAAACTTTGCTAGAAGTCCAGTCAGAAGCAAAAATACCACCCTCATGGAAATATTCTCTCATAACATCAATTCTAAAAGATAATAAACCATCAGACCTTTGCACCTCACACAGACCTATATCATTACTAAATAATGATTACAAAATATTTATGTCAATCCTAGCTAACAGAATGAAAATCCCACTTTCAAAGAAAATTAATAATGATCAAACTGGATTTTTATATAACAGGCACACACATGACAATATTAAAAGGATACTTACTCTTATAGATTATGTGAATAAAGAAGATAGAGAAACACTTGTAATCGGATTAGACATAGAAAAAGCCTTCAATTCCCTCAACTGGGAATATCTATTTAAAATTTTAGCATTATTTGAATTTCCTCCTCCCTTAATCTTATTACTAAAAAACATATATATTAATAACGTAGCCTACATTAAATTAGGTCCTTTCACCTCAGACTCTATCCATATAATGAAAGGTACTAAACAAGGATGCCCCCTTTCTCCTATTTTATTTGCTTTGGCTATAGAAATACTTGCAGAAATATTACGCAATAATCCAAGAATAAAAGGAACAGAGGTCTATGACCAGTACATATCTAAAATAATGCTTTTTGATGATATTTTATTAACCCTATCAAACTACAGAGAGTCATTATGGGAGGTAGAAGTAATGGAGAAATTTTATAAGATTTCAGGTCTACACTAATAGATCAAAATCAAAATTTCTATTTTTAAATAAGAAAAAAGAACTACAAGTTATAGATAAATCCATCAAAGGAAAACAAGAACTTATGCTAAATTATTTAGGAATAGTGTTAGGCAAAAATATAAACAAAACAATATTAATAAATTATAAAAACATTATTGAAACAATAAAAAAATATATAGAAAAGTGGAACAAAATTATATTAACTTTTGAAGACAGATTGCAATTAATAAAAATGGTCCTATTGCCAAAATACTATATGTAGCATTAGCAATACAGTTAATTCATGAAAGATGCATTCTTAAAGAAATAAACTCATGTTTAATAAAAATGTTATGGTATCCCAAAAGAATAGAGTAGCTCTAACTCATCACATTAAACCCTGGAAACAACGAGGATTGAACTTACCAGAAATAGAAACATATATAAAAGCATCTGTGCTTGAAACTACAATAGACTGGGCAAACCCAAATTATTTTGCCAACTGGAAAGAATTAACAACTGCTATATTAACAAATTAATTTAATCTGTTAAAAAAAGTTTTATTAGTAGACAAATCAAACAAACCCTGGTACATACTATGCATAAGTATATAATATAATATAACACAACCTTCCAAAACAACACTGATTAATCATTACATCAGTTCCTTTAGGAAACATATCAATGCAAACATAGATCTAAAACTTTGGTTTGACCTTTTAACCCCATTTACCATTACTAAGAACTTTCCTCACAAATTATATAGGGAAACAATAACCTTCTGGGAACAAAATGGATTCTTATGCTGGTTTCAATGTGTAAATAAATTAAATGTTTTAGATATACATATGATAAAAACTGCTGACAATATTCCAATACAGGACTGGTTAACCTTACAAAGCATTCTAATGTACACTCAAGATTTATGCAGATTAATTAATAATTCCTCATTTAAAGATATTCCAAATCTAATAAGTTTTCTGTATGAATTTATATATAATAGTTGTGAAAAGAAAAATTCCATTTCAAATCTATATAAAGAGTTAACATATAAAACAATTCTCAAACTATCATACTGGCAGTTCTTAACAAAAGGTCTTAACAAAACATTGCAGTTAACAGAAACAATTAAAACTAACATCTTACTATCAGTTAATTACAACTCTAACACACAGTACTGGAAAATATTTAATCGGAGATACTTACATAGAGCATTTTTAACACCAGATAGAATGAAAAAGATCAGTACTACTAAAAATGTTTTTTGCTGGAGGTGTGAAAAGTAAAATAAAGCAGACTGGATTCATATTTTTTTATGAATGGGATAAAATTAAATCATATTGGAATAGAATCAATCATTTTTTACAAGTTTTATTTAATGAATCCTTTACCTTAACTAAAGCATTGATTATACTAAATGGAAATGAAGGTCCCTATCTGAATAAGACAAATATGTATTTGTTATGGACAATACTTGCTATATCTAGGAAATGTGTAACCAGAAGGTGGACTTCAAATACACCCCTAACCTTGGAAGAATTCTACACTTTACTGAAGACAACTGCATCGACGGAAATAAAAATCAAAGAACTACGAATCTATCCCAGGCCATTGGTAAATAATCCTTAGAAGAAAGTTATATCTTTGTTGGACACTCTGCAATAATTAATATTGTATCGCTGATAACTGATCTGTTAATTCTATATTTAATAACATACAGTGTATATAATTGAAAGTCAGGCTATTGTAAATATTGTATATAGTTGTTTAAAATGATATTTAAAAATATGTAAATGCTATTTTAATTGAAAATAGGAAAAATGTTTGAGGAAAAGATAGTCCATATACTGTAATATTATGCTAGCTTACCATATGTGGCTGTGGCTGTGGCTGTGTTCACATTGGTTGCGGTTATGCACTTCCACACAGGTGTCTGTTACTCTGTGCTGTGACATGCCTGTAGAGCCTGCTATATATGCAGGTACATGTGTATTCCCCCATAGGAAATGTAGGCCAGTATTGAGCCAGTCTGTCTGTAGCCTGCACAGTGCTTTGTTACATGCCTAGCAGCTTAGTGTACTTACCCAGTGAGATGTCATGTACAGATACTTACCAGATGTACTGCTGCTGGGCCACCATAACAGTCATGTATGTCAGACAAAGCAGTGGGATGCTGTACGGATGTATGTCAATAATTAGTTGGTAGTATGTAGCTATGGCACCTCTGTACCAGCAGTTATTATGTGTCAGGACAGACAGGGGTGTGTGAATGCATGACCTATGGGGCAAATGTATACCAGTAGTTATGTGTTATACCCATCTACATGGCTGTTAACATCCACGTTGTCAGGCTTGGTCCACATGTCTTGCATTAAGGGGTTCTATGTATACCTCTGGACTGTCCAGAGTGTGTCAGACTGTCCACATATATTGGCCATATCTCTGCTGTAGTCCACAGGAGGATTACTGTGCTAGCAGTGGTATTGTACTGTGATGTCCTTAGGATGTCTGTCAGTAGCCAATGGCGCACATGTTAAAAGCAGATGTGACCTCCCACACACACACCATGTCTGTGAAGACAATCCCTATTACAGTAGCAATAGTCTACAAATATACCTGCAATACATACCTGACATCCCCTTGCACTACAAAGTTAGGACTATAGGGGCTGAGGTAGGGCTCTAATCCATGTTCAGGACATACGGTGAACATATATGTATATATAATTATCCAGATATCTATATAGATATATACACATATACATATCGACATACATAGATGGATATGTATATGTACATAGATATACATATAAACACTCAGCTATATACAGATACAGAGCAATATATATCTACACATATACAGATAGAGACACATATGCACATATACGTATGGATATCTACATATATATATATATTGACAGTAGTAGGTATATCAGAATAGATATGTATGCACATATAGTTATAGATATCTACATATATACCAACATAACTAGGCATATCTGTACACACAGGATGTGCATACATAAATAACTATTTATATATATATATATATATATATATATATATATATATATATATATATATATATACATATATAGATAGATATATATATATATATATATATATATATATATATATATATATATATATATATATATATATAGTTCTCCTTGAGAAACCTGAATGATCATAAGCTCGAAATTCATAAGCCTGAAACCAAAAGCCTGAAAACTCAAAAGCCTGAAACTCAAAAGCCTGAAAACACAAAGAATACAAATAATGCTAAAATGCCAGTACAAAGACACTACTATTTACCCACTTACCTTAACCCAAACCCTAACCCTAAGGTCCGTCACTATCGCACACTCAACTAACCCGCGCCCTAACCCTAACTCACTTAAACCACTCTTAACCCTAAAGTCTGTCACTATCGCACACACACCTAACCTGCGTCCTAACCCTAACTCACTTAACCCACCCCTAACCGTAGAAACAATCACACACTTACCTGAACCCAACCTGTAACTTTCCACCACAGCGCTAAGAATAGTGAAGCCACATTAAAGTCAGTATGTGTATTTTGTGTGTTTTCAGGCTTTTGGGTTGCAGGCTTTTGAGTTTTCAGGCTTTTGAGTTTTCGGGCTTTTGGTCTCAGGCTTATGAATTTCGAGCTTATGATCATTCAGGCTTCTGAAGGGGAACTATATATATATATATATATATATATATATATATATATATATATATATACATACAAAGAGATGTACTCATGGCCATATATATGTTGCACAGTGCAGATGTGTATACAGACATATGTATGGGTATACATGTGTATGTACATGTAGACATATATAGACCTGTTATATGTATATAACCATATCCTTGTCATGTGTAAACCTCATTGTTGGGTATACCCTCCCAGAAGTATCTCACCATATCTGCTATGTGTACATTATGATAAAACAACATATGTGATGCAACAGTCATACTAATAACAAGGACTACATAATTTAGGAAGTAAAGGCAATTGTTCAATACTACTCAATATGTATATTGACAGCTATAATGGTAAAACAATAACTGGCTTCATAGTGGTCATGGCGTAGTGGTTAAGTGTTGTGACTTTAGTGTACAGGGTCCTGGGTTCAAGACCTGTAAGGGCTGTTCATTTTGTTGCTGGGCAGAACAAGGGCTGTCAGATACAGAGTGGTTAAGGCAGTTTTGAGCAGCTTTAAGTGGGTTTGCGAGGGCTTGTGCAAAGCTAAGCGGTGCTAAGCTATGGGTAAACGTACGGGCGCTTACACATGTAGGCTTTGCTTACCAATGTGCAAATCAGCTCAACTGTTATATTGCAGCAATGTTGATACTTGCTAAGTATGGCTTAGCCCTGGTAACCAGGTCAGACCACCCAGTCTGATAACATAGCAGGGTACTGACATCTGTAATAGGTGAATGTAATACCATGTAGGATACATGTACATGTACATAGATATACATATAAACACTCAGCTATATACATATACAGAGCAATATATGTTTACACATATACAGATAGAGATGCATATGCACATATACATATGGATATCTACATATATATATTGACAGTAGTAGGTATATCAGAATAGATATGTATGCACATATAGTTATAGATATCTACATATATACCAACATAACTAGGTATATATGTACACATAGGATACATGCGCCTATGTGCTGTCATTACAGTAGTAAAGGGTGTGAGTGTCATGTGTGGGACACAGACATATATGAGGCCTGTACACCACTGTTATCCATGTGAATATGTTACATACAGGGGTATTAGGCCAAGGTACATGCTGTTACACTGGCATGTAGTCTATCATGGCAGTACTACTGTTGACAGTGCTTACCCAGGAAAGAGCAGAGTGCTAAATGTAGTACTGACAACAGGCACACCTGCAGGCATAGCTGGACACTGATGCCTCCCTGCTGTATCCCTGGTGTGTGAGCTGTGTCACAGTATATACCCCTCACTGGGTAGTGATCCGACATGTGGAATGTAACTATAGACTACCATCTGTACAGCACGCTAGTGAGGGCTTCTGACATGTAGTTATGGCATACATATTGTTGTCACACATCTATTTGTCAACCTACTGCATAGCTACTTGCCAAGCTGATGACTGTCAGTCCCTGTACAGATGTGCAGATGGCAGGTATCCAGCTGGGATAAATACAGACAACCTAAGCTTGATTGACACTGACATGTCTGCCTAGCTATGAAAGAACTGGCACATATAGGAGATGTCACCCTGTATGCACCACATGCCACGGGTACCTCCACTACACTACCACAGTCAACAGAACATGCTTGGGTACAGGTCTCCATCACAGACACTAACCATGTGTTGTGATGCATGTTGTATACATGTCAACTTGATCACCTCACTTGCCATGTGCAGCAGGCACCTGGAGGATTGTCTGATGCATGTCATTCTCACCCTGAGGGTCACCACAGTAGTGTCTGTTGATAGATTGCCTGCTGCCACCTGGCAGGTGGCAGGATACCACTGTACACACAACCCCTACACAACCCATCTCTCCTTGGACAATAGCTAGGTACACAGCTATGACCACTTGCAGGGATTCACCCCTGTATTGACACATGTGTACATGGGCATGACTGAGTATAGCAGTGTCTGTGTGTTAGCACACCTGTACTTGGGAATTCCATGAGGGCCTTCACAACCAACGCAACACCCATTGCCATAGTCAGTTGTTGCTGCTGCTGTATGGGACATTATATATACTCTGTTAAGCTCCTCCCCATACCGACTACAAGAGCCTTGCAGTACCAGCACAACAGTGTTTTACAAATGGTTTGATAGGCATGGGATACCCATTATGTTCTGGCATGTGTGTGTAGTTGTGCATGTCTGTATATTTGTAGGGTACAGCATTCTGAGGCCACATACTCCTATTACAATACCCATTGCTACACAGTAGTACAGATAGTGCTGTTGCTGCCCATAGGTGAGGCATGACAATGCAACACCCTACTACATGTGTGGCATGTGCATTAGATGCATATCCCTGTAGTACCACTGTTGGGGCATACTATGGGTTGTATTGCAGTTGCGGACAATGTGTGATGGTGGGTATGGCATAGTGGCATCATGGGTTTCAGGGAGTACAATATCCATTGGGGGATGTGTGTGCTGTGTACACTGTCATTATACCAAGGTACACCCAGTATATGTCCCATGTACCACGTTATGGTTACCACTGTCACCATCAACCATACAGGTAACTGATACCACAATCCAGGCCAGTTATGCATTTGCTGTGTACAGCCTAACTGTAACATATTGGACACATGGTCAAGTTAGTTATCAGTGATATGCCTGGTATCTCAGATGTATGTCTGACTGTTATGTGTCTGTTAATGTGCATATGAAGGTATGTCAGACTGCATATTGTCCATATACACCCATTACATCCCCCATTAGCATACTGTACATGTCTGTGGATGCTCTGTATGTAACACGTAACCTGGGACACACCTCACCCTAAATGCTGTGTGGTGTGTGCAATGTAAGCCACACACTTCAGTATCACTACATAGCTAGGTATGGGTCTAGTCCCAGTGTTGCCAAGTAACAGTGTGCGTGTATGTGGATGGTTCTACATCAGGTTGCAGGGTATACACACCTCAGCAGGTCACCTGTCCATGTGGCACAAGCAATAACTGTTTTAATAACCTGTGACATGTGTTCAACTGTACCCCAGACATGTCACAGCCATGGTGTCATCACAGTGCCATACCCTGTTGTGGAATATGACTGCAGACCATCCTCGGGCTGACACATGTACAGCTACAACACAAATGGATAACATTATGGAGACCACAACCAACCAGTGTTACTAACAGCTTTAATGCATAATTGCTAGATGGCTATACTACCTGCCATATAGGCATTACACTTTACTCCTTACAACATGTTACACTGCAGTACTGTGGTATACTGTAGTACAGTCTCCGTGCGCATCATAACCATATTAGCCTGTCCCTGCATTGATGGTATGGATGACAGGGATGTGGCACAGGTATAATCATATGCACAGAGTGTGATGTTGGTTTGTCAGAGGCCAAGGGTGGGCCATACATTTGACACCATGTGTGTGGGTGTGGAGTGTACTGTGGTGAGCTGGGCGTGGTGCTGTGGTTTGTGTAGGTATGGGGTTGCCCTAGGTGTGTCTGTATAATGTGTGGGTATTTATGCACACAGTTCTGCCATGTGGCTGCCCTACACAGGTGTTTATGGACAGGTGCAGACCATACCTGGCAGGGTGTGCAGTTCCCTGCCTCCAGCCATGGACATGTAGACTGTGCCTGCCAGTGGTTCCATGGGCATGTCCAGGTACAGGCCTCGATGTGCTACTCTCACCTGCTGATGACAAATGTCCGCTGGTACCAGGCTCCTCCTGGGACTGGCCAGGACCATGTGCATGAGGCCTGCTGTGGTGTGGTGTGCACCCCCCCACACTGCCAGGGCTTGTACTACCACTACAGGAGCCCCTTGGTGTCCTAGCACATCCATGTTGACTGACAGCTGTTGGTGTTGCTGGCCTATGTACATGCAGCTGTAGCCACACTCCCACCACACATTCAAGCACGGACAGACCACGGCCGATGAGAGCCATCATCTCACCTGACCATCTATCCATGAACTCAGTTAACGCATGGATAGCACCTGCCAGTTCACGGGCGTTGTCACTTGCAGAGGTGAAAGCAGCCCTCTGCAGCCTCAGGCCCTGTCTGGTGCAACATTATATATGTGCCTGCGCCTCCATGACAGTCTGAAACATGCGCCTGCTGGTACCAGCTATGTTGCCCAAGCCAGGGGCATAATGTCCAGTGACCCTACCACGAACATCCTGGGACATCTGCCTATGTGGTGCCCTGCCAGACATCTGGCTATGTCTGCTGTGACCAGACACAGTAAGCATGGTTACTACATTACCCTGTGCACAGCCACCAAACGCCAGGTGTCCCTCCGTTATGGCCACTGGTGATGGGGTATGTATAGGCACTGAAACTGTGTGCAGGGGTGGGGTGGTTAAAAGGGGGATGTTAAATGATGGCACTGTTTCAGCCCCTGACAACCCCCACCTGGACCTCAACAGTACTATCATCATTTTCGGTGTCAGTATGGACACCAACATCAGATTACATGCAGGAGGGACCCTGACGCACCTCGCCACCTGTGGCGGAAAGCAATAAACACACTTTAAAACCTGTACAGCATTGCCTAACAGTACACACACACACACACACACACACACACACACACACACACACACACACACACGCCACCATAATACCTACCTGTCCGTGACTTTACAGACAGTCCCACATATATTTCCATGTGTTCCCCATCCTGCATCACACTTGGTAACATAGACACATTGATACCACTCATTAACATATCAGTCCTCTAAATGCCTAGACAAGTGAGCACAACACAAGACCTGTTACTACATTACCTGCCTGACCTGTGTGTAGAGGTATTAGATGGCCTCACTGCTGTCATTCAGTGTTCACCCTGCGTATGTCCGGACATCATGAGCATGCCCACTATATGTATGGGCTACTATGCTCACTCCATAATATCATGCACTGGTGTGTCATGTGTATGTATTGCTTAGTACATGCCTGATATGCTGCTCAATCAGCCTATCATGTGACAACTGTAATTTATGGATACACACCCTGGTGTTGACTAGTACTTCCCCAATGCATCTGTAGTGCTGCATACGTGGGTTATAGGTCACCTCTCTGCTGAATGCAATATTAAGGGTATACCTGGTGTCTACCTTCCCTCTCAATGCCTGTTCCATGCTACAGACCTTATTATACTATCAGCTGTCCTGTGATTACATAAATGACAAGTATTCCTGGTGTGTAATGTGGCAGTCCATGTACATGTACTTCACGGTCCCAAAGGGAGGCACTGCTGTATGAACACCCCATAATCACACATGTGCATACATGCCCACCCATACAAACACACACATGCACACACGCATCCTACATGCATCAACCTCCCTCCACTTCACCAAAGTGACCCTACAGACAAACTAACTAACCACCAGGATGCACACATGCACACACACACACACACACACACACACACACACACACACACACACACACACACACACACACACACACACACACACATATATATACAGGTGAGGTTGCACAATGATAGTACACACAGTCCTCCTATTACCCATCTGTCAGCATGCAGAACATATGATACACAACAGCATGCAGTGCAACTATAGTCAATCCATACTAGTAACAGTATACATGTGTGTGATGCATGTGTTGTGTCACTAGGTGATGCCCCTTCTCCTGGATACCACTGCACCCATGTACACAGTATTGCTGTGCACCTGTTCTGCATCCTGCCATGTACTGTGCACCACACCTCACAGGTGTACAACCCATTGCAGAATGTGTAGTACTGTGTCAGTTATGTCAGCTTTAATGTTCTCAGCCCCTATGTTTTTCAGCAACACATACCTGGGATGATATGTAGACAGATGTCATTTGTGAATGCCTGATGTCTGATTTCGAGCTCTCAACAGCAGCAGACCATGTATGACCAACCCAATACTCTTACACTAACAACCATCAGAGCATACCATGGCTATGGGGGGTGTACACACCCTTCTTGATATGACGCACCCATCCGTGATTTGCATTGGGACCACATCACTGAATATCTTAACAGTACATGAGCCCGATATGTGACATATGTCCTTTACTTTCACATGCAGTGTCTACGGAATGTGTTAGGTGTGCGGATGCTGACCACGATGCATACACTCCATTTGGGCATATGTGTACTATGTTGGTTTGTCGCACCTCTTGTTGTGTATACTACAGCAGTCACTACTCCTGGCGGGGGTATACCATTGTGGGCCATCTGCAATTGCCAGTGTATGTTCAGTCTGTCCTACACATGTCCCCCTAATCTGCATGATTGCAAGTTCTACTCATGTGCACATCCCTCTGTGTTCACACACTGCCGTCACTATTGCTGTGGGAGTAGGGTTATGGCTGCTACAGGTCCTGAACCTGACTATGTGCAGATACAGCCATTCTTAGCATCCTTAAGATCCCTGCTGCAGTGCACTGGTGTGTCATGCTGACACCCCTCCCCCCTCCTTCAGCCTTTTTGCAGATGCATGATGAGTAAGCCCTATACATATGTGTCACTTTGCAGTGTCCCATACACTGAACACCACATGTTACAGCCTAGTCCCTGCTGATAATGTGGACCACTGTAATGCCTTATGTCATAGTGTATCTTTGCAGAAGTTGCCATTGTCCTACAGGTATATACACTGGTGTTGCACTGTATATGGGTGTCGGTCCAAACATATCCCTAATGTAGGCCATGTCTCCCACAATTATGTTACTCCCTGTGGACACATTCCACAATGACAGGATGTTAGTTATCATGCAGGTGTCTGACATACCCTTCCAATACCCCATCATAGTCACCCCTGTGATGCCATGCATTTCACAGCAACAATACGTGCACATGTACAGCATACATTCTGGGTAGGTGTGCTAGATGTGTGCATGGAATATACCATCACCATTACATGCCTGGTGTGTTGTCAAGCATCTACATAAACCATACTCACCATCTACAGGCTGCTGCTTTGGTGGTATCCCGGAAGGACCTACATATGAGGGTGAGAGATGCAATGTCAGTGGCCACACCTGTGGCAGTGCTACAGAGTGAGTGCAGTATTACAAAACATCAAATATACATTTCCACAATACTACCACATACTGACATCTGTTTATCACTACTATGCAGCAACACAATATATCTATGACATGTCAGATATGCATGATCTACCTGTACCAATGTGGATGTATATGCAACAGTGGTCAACTGATGTGCCCTGTGGCCTTACCTACGCACTCCTCTGCCGGTGTGTGGGTGGCACCCACCTCCACAAAGGTGCCCGGTGGTTGGTGGCTGGCCAGAAGGGCAGGTGCCACGAGGCTGACCAGGAGCTCCTCCACATGTGTGTGGGGGGTTGATGGCATGGCCCCCCCATGGCGAGGTGATCCCCCTGGACTGCAGCAGCATGCTGATGGGCATTGTGAAGCAGGTCAGAACAATGATGCCGGACCTGCTCATAACTGCGGTGGTGCAGTCCATCATTGACCCTGTGGACTAGGTTTTTCCACAGGGTGGTCCACTCCTGCTGCTCATGGGTGGCCCAGCCAAACAGGACAGGGTAGTCCTGGATTAAATAGGTGAGCAGTACTTCATTTGCAGCATTTGAATAAGATGGTAGCCGTGTATGTGACATCCTGGCTGAAAGACATAAAGATGGAAACAGGTCTGAGCAACGTCCAGTCTGGTGGACCCCAGCCATAAACAAGCTCTACAACAAAAGGAGGAAGCTACTACAAGATAGAGCAAAATCCTTGAAAGGTAAGACACCTTTGATCATTATAAGCAAAAAACTAAGAGCTCTCATAAAATCATCCAAGGCAAATTTTGAGAGAAAAATCGCCAAGGACTCTAAAGAGAATCATAAGGCCTTCTTTAGCTATGTTAGAAACCTAGGAGGAAACTCCCAGATATGCTCAGAATTAGTTCAAAATGATGTGAAAATTACTGAACCTACACACATTGCCAACATACTGGCTGACAGGTTCAGTGCAAACTTCTCCCCCTCCCCAAAGGAGAGATATCTATTCCAGAGGATTGTAGCCCCAAACATCTCCAACGCCCAGGTGAGAACTGCCCTCACTAAGGCAAAAAACACAGCATCCATGGGACCGGATGGTGTCCCCAGCTGTGTGCTTCATGAACTCAACGAGGAATTAAACCCACAGTTAGGACAGCTGTTTAATCTTAGCCTCACCTCAGGATACGTACCCAAGGAGTGGCGCACGGCGACTGTGGTCCCACTTCATAAGGGCGGTGCCTCCACAGACCCTGGAAATTACCGCCCCATTAGCTTGACAAGCCTTATCTGCAAAGCCATGGAGAGGATCATAATGGAACTCATAAATAAAGACATAGGGAACTTGCAGACTTTAGATCCAACTCACTTTGGCTTTGTCAAAGGCAGATCCTGCCTCTTAAACTTGGTTGACTTTTTCGAGACAGTCACCAAGGCCATTGATGAGGAAAGGCAGTCCATACAGCCTACCTCGACCTGGCAAAGGCCTTCGACACAATACCCCACTCAGGTATCATCGAAAAACTCATCAGCTTGAATGTAAACCCATACATCACAAGATGGGTTGCAAACTGGCTAAGTGACAGAACCCACAGGGTCAGAGTTGCTGGAGCCATGTCAGACTCAAAGCCTGTCACAAGTGGTATCCCACAGGGCTCAGTCCTGGGTCCACTCTTGTTCGGCATCTACTTTTCTGAAGTACAAGCAAACACAGGAGGGTTATGGCTGACAAAGTTTGCAGATGACTGCAAACTGGGCGCCATAGTCGAAAACACATCTGACACAGATATCCTCCAGAAGGGCCTCACAGAAATGGATAACTGGTGCCAGAGCCATGGCCTGAAGTTAAACGCCAAAAAAGCATAGTCATACCCTTCGGGAAAAACAAGGTTACCCCTAGCTACCATATAGGTGGCAATCCACTGAGCACAGAAAAAGTCATCAGAGATCTGGGGACCCAGGTTGACAGTAGCCTTCGTTTGACACTCATGTTGCTAAAGTAGTTAGGAAAACCTTCTATATCACCCACCTGATCATGAAGGGATTCACATCTAGATCAAGGGAGGTCATCGTCCCCTGTACTCATCACTTATTAGACCTATAATTGAGTACAATGCCCGTTCGAATGTATCTGACCAGACACCTGCTGCAGCTTGAAAGGCCCCAAAAGTTCCTCACCAAAAGGATAAAGGGTCTCAAAATATGTCTTATGCTGCCCGACTGAAAGAACTCCAGCTCTATTCAGTCTCATACCGCTTGCTCAGAGGTGACCTGTGCCTGACATATAAGGCCATGTCAAACCCAGATTTGATGAATATGCTTCACCTCAAAAATCTAGATCCCTCAGAACCACAAGGGCGGGAGACTTAAACCTTGACACGGTTATAAATAGAACGTGCTGGAGGGACAGATTCATCACCCAGAGACTCCCTATGCTGTGGAACAAAATCCCGGTACATGTGAGGCAGAGCACCTCTCTGGCCTTGTTCAAGAGGAATCTTGACCAATGGATGGGAGATTGCAGATATACCCCAGGGATTACTTCAGTGTCACTGCTTGACAGAGGCACAGCAAAATGATAGGCATAGTTTTTATTCAAACTAAAGGGGTGGCGAAAGCCACATAACTATGGGCTAGGCTTATAAATGCCCTTGGGCAGATAGCCTAGTATGAACCTATGAACCTATGAACCTATGAACCTATACTGCAAGGTTACCACAGTTCTTAATAAACATCTCTGTCACTCCCTCCACCATATCAATGACAACAAACTGTACACACAACTCATTATGTATGGCTACAGCTTACCTACCAGTGGGACAGATATTGTATTGTGCCACACTTTGTGTTATGTGTTTATAGACATGTTCCCTGTGTGGACACTATCATTGCTGGCCTGTTATAAACTATTCACCTGCATGCCATTGTCAGGGCCACTATGGTTCCATATATGCCTGTGGTATGGCTGCTTTGTGATTGCTGCACATCTGGCATTCTGTGTTATTGGGGATATCTATGCATGCTGTTGGACATGTTCCGGGACTGTGTAGACTATTACTACCAATATATGTTCTATAACAGTGACACAATAGCATGTATATGTACTATATCCCAGCAGAACCAAAACCAAAACCATCTGCCAATGCTACCTGGCCACATTACATGTGTGTCCCACCCAGGGGCCACCTCATGTACTGGTACAGCAATACCATCAGGTGGAACCAACCCAGGGGATGTTGTCCCCCTGGGGGCACACACAGACATGTTCCTGTCCCCTGAGGTCAGGTCCAGGGTCTGTTCCATAATGGGCTTCGCAGACACATGTGGGATGTGCTACATCACGCTGAGGCACCCGGTACACATTTATAGGGTCAACATGCTCCTCCTGCTCAGCCTCCAGGCCAGGCACCTTCAGGACATGGACTGCTGTTGTAAGTAGCAGTGGGTGGGAAGCTTGTTCCCACTGTGTTCATATTGGGGCCCATGGGGCGTCCACATCACAGACCACACACCCCATCCAGGGTGTTTACCCACCACGTGTCACATAACACCCCTGTAGACTGTCCTCTATATCTACCAACCCTGACCACCTCCACAACTATACCTGCCATACTTCCCCATATTCCCATTCCATACTTTACAGACAAGGGGTTCACATGTGACATACCCGTTCATGTTGCACACATGTCCAGCTGTAGATATCTGTGTGTGTTGCTATGTGAGTTGTTTCCTCACACATAGCATGCAGCACTGTGGTAGTAATATAGGGAATATGTATTTACATGCATATATGTTCGTGTGTGTGTGTTTGTATATATGTAGACATATGCATATAGGTATATATCTATATAGGTGTAGATATATGTGATGTATATATGGGCTCATATATATGTCTACACATGGGTTTCTGTATATTTGTGGACATACATGTAGATATATATCTATATAGTTTTATATATTATATATGTGTACATATGTACACATATGCATACCTATATGTGGGGTACATTAAGACATCAGGTCCACAATCTCACAACACCTTCTTGCACAGCTGCACTGTTCTGCCTTGCTACAACACAAACTGGTGCCACATATGGACACAGCCTGACATTAGGGGGATATATGTAGGACCAGATTGCAGGCAACCCTATTACACACTTATGGCATTCCTGCATGCTACATTAAAGATTAACCTGAGTATCCTGCAAGGGGTGGGCTGTGGACCCCACGTTTCCATCATAATGGCATTACTTTCACCACCAGCTATTGGCCACATAATATACATACCTCCCATTACACAACACACATTATGATGGCTTACATCTTGTCAAGTCAGTGCTGATCTGCACAGTTGATGACTATGGCCCACTAACCACAGGGGACAGACACTATTGTCCATAGCAGTTGTTCAGTTGAACATCATTACAACACCTGCTGGCACATATAAATCATTCCACATCATCTATCCCATTATTATGGACCAAGTACTACATTCAGTTACATGCATATATACTTCACATACCTGTTGTGGGAATGATGTCTGTTCTGGATAGTTTGCTGGATGTAATTATTTTCTTTGTTTTTTTTTTTTTTTTTTGCTTTGGCTTTGGCTTTCACTCTCTCTCCCCCTCTCTCTCACTCTATCTCGGTCTCTCACCAGTAACTGGATTGAGCTGCTTTGAATAGATTGCAGCATGGATTTTGTAGGTGATGCATATGATCAGATGATGGCCTTTGCACCAATCAGTGTCTACCACTTGCTATCTGCATACAGCATGCTGTGTAGTACTTCCAATTACCAGTCATGGCAACCACCTACCATAAATCTCTACATCATGTGGGCATGGTCCCTTTACTTTTCCTGTATGATGGACATCCTTCCTGTGTGTGGGCATCAGTGTTACAGACAACAGGTAGGAATACCTGTTACAGGAGAACCTGCACACTCAGGCCAGCTACGTCTTTGTAGCAGGTTCCAGAACTACAGACAGAGTGTGAGTAGAGTTGTTGTATGCATTGTATAGCACTGGTGTTACAGGGTTTGTGTATACATACTAGTTTAACTTGGAATACAGTCTGTCTGCATAGCTCTCAACTGTGGGCTTATCCTCTTGATGGCCAGAGGTGTGCCTATTATGTTTTGTCTGTCCATCACACAGGTCTTGTGTCAGATATATCACTGGCAGTGTGTGCATTGAATGCTATCAGTACATGGCTACATCCATTTCTGTGTCTAACTCCATATTCCTGACTAAGGGTATGTTGCAGACTATCCTGTAACACCAGTGACATGCTTAGTGTATGACAACAGTTTTACACATATGGGCATGTGTTCCAGCCTCTGTCCTCCACCTACATAGCAGGCTTTGCACATATGACATGCTGTCAGGGGTTGTTCTGTAGTGGGCTGTGAGTATGTCATGCTGCCATTCCTGCCATCAGTCCACTGCTGTTGTGTCCTCCACACATACTGTGGGGTTGGGGCCATATATGTGTGGGCTTCACCTACACAATACATGTGTGCCCTTATGCATTCCAGAGGCCAGTGTATGTAACAGTGGTATATGGCCCTGTATTATTGAGTCTAGGGGAGTTGCACCATAACTAACCTAGGCAGTTACAACATGTGGTGGTATCAGGGGTAAGCTGCCTTAGGATATCTGGATGTACATTACCATACAATCCACCTTGGGTAAATGCAGGCCTACTGCCTCCTGCCATACAGACTGTTCTGTTTCTCAGTGTGATTGTGATGGTGTCAGTTATGCTTTGTTATGTAACAGTTACATCCCATTGTGTCAACTGAGGTATTTACCCCCTAGGGATTGTCTACAGAGTGTAGATAGAGGCTGCTGACCTATACATCTGCATTACTTACTGTTGATTGTTTGGTATCTTGTGGCTCAGTCTGTCTTTACTATTGTACTTCTTGAAGGCCTCGGCCTGGACAGCAACATATGTAAACCTTTCCAGACTACTGTATTAGTGTAACTGTTTCACAGTTGCATTAATCTGTTTATATGGATGTCAGTGTTTAAATAGCTATATGACATGGCATATTCAACTGTAATAGTACAGAAATAAATCTTTCCCATGTATGCAAACCTGTGTGTGGTGTTATATCCTTTGACCTCTCTGTGGGTATATGTTGCAGACAACGATTGTCATTTGAATGGGTGGCTCATACAGTGTCCAGTTGGTAAGGTGGTAACTGTAGGCATAGTGGGCTGTTCCATATTGTGTGCACCTTCTACATATGTATCTTCCTATACATATCACTGCATGTGTACTTGTAGTTACATATATATGTATATATATATATATATATATATATATATATATATATATATATATATATATACATATGTGTCTGCGTATATAGGTTCATAGGTTCATAGGTTCATACTAGGCTATCTGCCCTAGGGCATTTATAAGCCTAGCCAGAGTGTGTTTGGCTTTCGCCACCCATTTTAAATGAATTTTGCTATGCCCTTTTTCTAGGTTAGTATACTGTGCCACTGTCTAACAGTGACACAGAAGTAATACCCAGGGTAAACTTACGATCTCCCATCCACTCATCAAGATTCCTCTTGAAGAGAGTCAATGAGGGACTCTGCCTAACCTGGACTGGGATTCTATTCCAGAGTGAAGGGAGCCTCTGGGTTATGAATCTGTCCCTCCAGCATGTCCTATTTATTTCAGTGCTGAGGTTCAAGTCTCTCAAGCATGTAGCTCGATGGCATTTGGATTTTCTGAGGTGCAGCATGTCCATTAATTCCGGGTTGGACATGGCTTTATACATCAGGCACAGATCACCTCTGAGCAGGCGGTATGCCACTGAGTAGAGCTGGAGTTTCTTTAACCGGGCAGCATATGGCATCTGTTTGAGCCCTTTGATCCTCTTGGTGAGGTACTTTTGGGGTCTTTCCAGTTGCTGCAGGTGTCTGGTAAGGTACATCCCAAAAGGGGCATTGTACTCAATTATGGGCCTGATGAGGGATGAGTAAAGAGGCACAATGACCTCCCCTGATCTAGATGTGAATGCCTTCATGATTAGGTGGGCTATATAAAATATTTTTCTAAACACTTTGGCCACGTGGTTTTCAAATGAGAGATTGCTATCAACTTGGGTCCCCAGGTCACTAATTGCTTTTTTCATACTTAATGGATTACCACCTATGTGGTAATTTGTGGGCACTTTGTTTTTGCCAAAGGGGATGACTATACACTTTTTGGTGTTTAGCTTGAGGCCATGGCTCTGGCACCAGTTGTCTGTTTCTATGAGGCCCTTTTGTAGGATGCTTGTGTCGGCTGGAGAGTTGATTATGGCACCTAGTTTGCAGTCATCTGTGAACTTGGTCAGCCACAGTCCTTCCGTGTTGGCCTGTACCTCTGAGAAATATATACCGAACAAGAGAGGTCCCAGGACTGAGCCTTGTGGGATGCCACTTGTAACTGGTTTGGAGTCTGCCATGGCTCCAGCAATTCTAACCATGTGGGTTCTGTCCTTGAGCCAGTTTGCAACCCATCTAGTGGCATAGGGGTTTATATTTAAGCTGGTGAGCTTATCTATAATGCCCGAGTGGGGTATTGTATCGAAGGCTTTTGCGAGGTCCAGGTAGGCTGTGTGGACCACCTTGCCCTCGTCAATGGTCTTGGTGACTGTTTCAAAGAAAATGACCAGGTTTAAGAAGCAGGATCTGCCCTTAACAAAGCCGAACTGGGTAGGATCCAGTATCTGTAGGTCCCCAATATCTTTATTTATGTGGTCTATGATGATCCTTTCCATAGCTTTGCAGACCAAGCTAGTCAGGCTTATGGGGCGATAGTTTCCAGGATCTGTTGAGGCTCCACCTTTGTGGAGAGGGGCCACTGTTGCTGTACGCCACTCTTTGGGTACATATCCTGTAGTAAGGCTGAGACTGAACAGTAGTTTTATGTTTGGGTTTAGTTCTTCTTAGAGTTCATGTAGGACGCAGCCCGGGACACCGTCTGGTCCCATTGATGCTGTGTTTTTGCTTTGGAGGGGGCAGCTCTTACCTGAGCATCTGAGATGTCAGGGGGGCAGCACTCTGCTGGGATAGATATTTGCCCTTTTGGGGGGGGGGGGGGGGAAGTTTGCGCTGAACCTGTCAGCTAGGATGTTGGCAATGTCTGTGGGTTCGGTGTATTTTTTGTCATTTTGGACTAATTCTGAGCATATCTGGGAATTCCCACCCAGGTTCCTAACATAACTAAAGAAAGCCTTGCGATTATCCTTAGTGCCCTGTGCAATTTTTCTCTCGAAGCTGGCCTTAGACGATTTTATGAGTGCCCGTAGTTTTTTGCTAATACTGATCAGAGATGCCTTCCCTTTTTGGGATTTTGCTCTATCATGTAATTGCTTCTTCCTTCTATTGTATAGTTTGTTTATGGCTGGGGTCCACCAGGCAGGATGCCTGCCTTTGGAGGATTGGGTCTTGGTTTTATTTGGGATTGCATGATCCATGCATTCCTGAAGGTGTTCATAGAATGCGTTTATAAAGGATTCTGCGGTCTGGGCCGTATTTTCCACAGGCCCGGGGGCTTTGAAAGATTCTACCTCAGTTTTGAGGAGTGTGAAATTTGCTTTAGAGAAGTTTTTCACTGTGGTTTTCAGGGCAGGGGGTGGGGTCGGGAGATTAGTTTATGGTCTGATTTTACCAGTGAGGGATACACTTCTGGTCTGGAGCATAGAGCCCCCATGTTGGTGATGATCAGGTCCAGTATATTTTCCCCTCTTGTGGGAGTGGTAATAAGTTGTTCCATAGCATTTGAGTTTATAAATTCTAGGAACCTTTGGGCTAGGGTGTTGGAGCTAGAGTAATGCTCCCAGTCTATGTTTGGGTAGTTGAAGTCGCCCAATATAATGGTGTTTGGAGAGACCTTCATATTTCCCAGTGTTCTCAGGAAGGCCGAGTGGGGTTCCTGGGTTTGGGAGGGTGGTCTGTAGCAGGTTATAAACTGGAAGGCAGTTTTACCCACTGTTAGTTGCACATGGATAGTCTCTGATGCTTCGTGCTGTGCCACCAACCTGGAGGTGTGGGTATCTTTGACGAATATTGATACTCCCCCTCCTTTTGTGGTTCGGTCCAAGTTTTGGGGCCGAAAAGCATGGTATGAGGTATAACCTGGTAGTGCTGGGGTGCTCTCGGGGGCCTTGAACCAGGTTTCTGTTACTGCACAGATATTGATGTTCTCCATGCTAAGGAGAGTTTCGAGTGCATGCATCTTGAGGTTTAGACTTCTGGCATTGAGTAGCATTACTCTTAGTTTCTTATCCCTTGTGATACCTATGGAGGTGGGTTTGTCTTTTGAGCCTTGCCTAAAAAAGGCACTATGGGGGGTGGCAAGAGCCTTTGCCAATATCCAAAAGCCAGGGGTGACAGGTGCAAGCCGTCCCTAGCAAAGCATCATGGCTTGTCGAGCATGTCATCCCAGGCTGACAGGCATTGGATCCCCTTTGAATGACACCAATACTTAAGCCAGTTGTTGAAATTGATCATCTTGTCTTCATATTGTGGCATCATTCTTGGTGAGGGTAAGATGCTACTCAAGGTCAGGGTCATACAGGCCTGGGCTACATGCTCAGAGAGCTCCTCTATGTCTCTTTTCATGTAGTCCAGGGAGGTATGTCTCAGGTCATTCACACCAGCATGGACAATGACTGAGTCATATTTGTACTTGCCTTGGAGTGACCTGAGTGCTTGTGTTATGTGGCAGATCCTAGCGCCCGACAGGCAGCTCACCATGACCTTCTCCTTGTTCAGTCTGGTGAGTAGGACGTCAGTGTGCCTGACGTACAGTCACCTATTACAAGTGTGTCAGGTGTGTTGGTTAACCTTAAGGGCTGTGACTGTTCGGCACACTGGCTTTGTGAGCTATGTGTTGCAAGTGTTTTGTTTTGGGGTAGTGGTTGCTTGGGTGTCTGCTTTGGAGGTCTCTGCTGCTTAGGCAGATTTTTATTTAGAGCTTCCGAGTATATTTTTGTGTGTTTATGTGTTTGGTTTGCTGTCGTGGTAGGTCTATGTGAGACTGGAATTATAGTGAGTGTGGTTTCCTTCTCCTCCTGACTGGTTATGCCAGTAATGAGTTGAGAGAGCTTAGCCTCCAGTTTGGCTATATGGTTGCATCTCTCACATGTGTTGGAATTTGTTGGGAGGAGGAGATGGTTGTCTGTGTACATGAGGCAGTTGTAACATTGCCTCAAGATTCCCAGATTCACCAGCTGGACCGGAGAGGAGATTGACAACTGACCTTTGGACATGCTAGAATAGTATTGGGAATTCCTTTATAATTGAAACAAAGGGCCAATGGGGAACAAGGTACTCAAGGGGAGTTTGTGAGGGTGTAGAGCTTTTAATTTTTTAGTGCTGACTTATATAATTGCTTTAGTGAGCAAGTGCCAGGCTTTAGAGTAGGAATAGGGTGTTTATTATGAGAACTAGATCAGTTCTAAGAGAAAAAAAATGAAGAGCAGACTTTGTGGAGCTGAGAATGGTTTAAACCCAATTAAGCGGAGCTGCCCGATGCTGCGCCCTGCATAAAATCGTGCAAAGCCACGCCAAAGCGGGTTTTATACAGGGGGACTTGAAAGAGCTAGAACTTTGCCCAAAACGGCCAATAGACTACCAGATTCTTGTACTGGGAACACTCCTCCAGGGATAGATAGGCTGCTCTAAGCTCCCGTATGTATCCTAGGGATGTATAACATCCCTATGTATCCTAGGGATGTTGATTGCTTCCACATTGTACATTCCCTATGCGAGCAAGTCTGTACTGCATGATATGTTACTGATACCAGCCTGACATCATACAGGTGGGATGGAGTGCTGTTAACATATTGTGCCCATGTCATGTCAAGTCCTGGTTATGGGATCTGTAACAGTGTGTAGTGTATTGCAGGGCAGATGTGTTTGGCTGTGTGGGGGGGGGGATACCTATTCATACAAGACATATGTTGTTTGGGGCCTCTCAACCCCATTATCAGTGGATGTGGACATATATGTTTTTGTTATGTTCCCATTTTTATCTACAGATGTATGTCCGTATATACCTATGCAGACATATATATATCTGCTTACTATATATATAAATTGCTGTATATATATATATATATATATATATATATATATATATATATATATATATATATATATATAGACACAGATATAGATGCAGACATATATATCTATAGATGTATGCATATGTATGTATATATGTTTATATTATATATATATATATATATATATATATATATATATAATATATATATATATATATTATATATATATATATATATATATATAGATTATATATATATATATATATATATATATATATGTTATATCTGTGTAGATATTAATATATATATGTTATATCTATGTAGATATAATATATATATATATATATATATATATATATATATATATATATAGATAGATACACACACACACACACACACACACACACACACACACACACACACACACACACACACACACACACACACACACATACAATACATCTGCATGTTGAAATAAATTCCCTGTACTTTTGAATGCCTGGGCTGGATGATATGTTTGTGAAAACATCAGGGTTATGTATATCTGACATGGCTTAGTGGTAAATCAGTTTGGCTGGGTTTGAGCCTTGTAGAGGCTGTTTATTTTGTTGCTGGGCAGAACAAGGGTTGTTGGATACAGAGTGATTAAGGCATATTTGCGTAGTTGTAAGTGGGTTTGCGCAGGTTTGCGTGAGGGTAAGCAATGCTAACCTTCGATGAAATATGTTTACAGAGAGTTAGCTTCAATATTGCTTAACCTGTGTGCGTACTGCTTACCCCTGCGCAAACAGGCTTAAACTCACTTACTATTGCTTAAACATGCTTACTACACTGCTTATTGGTGCTTACACTTGCTTATTAGTGCTTACTCCCGCTTACAATTGCACTGATTTAGACAGTAATATCTAATGGTTCTTGGGAAGGTGGGGGATTTGGAAGCTGTATGGAGTTGTCATTCATTACACATTTTGCCTTCCATTTGTATCCATGATTCCTGTGTACATATACTCTATGGGGTACATGTGTTTATCTGGGGACTTTGCAACATTATGACACTGACACCTCATATGCGCATAGACCAAGTACTGCTATTATTGGCAAATTTGGTTTAACCAAAAAATCTTTTTCAGATATGTTTTTATTTCAAAGGAATACATTCACATTTCATTTATATGGTGCATAGAAAACAGTATGCAATCATCATTTTTCTTTGTATTACTTACAATTGCTACTGCATGACATTGGTTACCTTTTTTGAAGTATTACACCTGAATGTCATTTATGACTGCAGTAGTAATATTTTTTGGGTGGGGGTGCAGAAATACATTTTTTATGTGTGTAATTACCAACTTTTATTAAATGTTGAATGGTTTGAGGTGAGAAGGCATGCAGGTGAAGTTAGACAGGCAGAGGTTACACTTCATGCTTGTGCAGACTGTCATACGTATGACTACATTTTGTCTTTTTCTAAATATATTCAGCTTTTAGCATATTGGTGGCTATCCACACATTCTTGTGGCATGCTGGGGACTGCTGAGGGTGCTGCAGACTCTGCCTCTTTCTGCAGTGTGTTCACATGATTCCAAGACTGCATTTATGGGCAGCCATATAAGTAGCCTTACACAATCAAGTATTATTGTGATTCATAGAGTTAAGCATAAAATGACCTAATTTGCATACAAAACACATAAATGCCCTGAGTTTATGTGAAATACTTAAACACCTCTACATTAACTTGTGATTATTCAAGTTAGGTGGAAAATTACTTAAGAAACAATGGATTTCAAAAAGTAAGAAAAAATAATAAAAATATTGAAAACAATAAAATATTGAAAGTTAATGTGGAACACTTCAAAATGATGTCAAATTAGGGAGTTACCTAGAAGAAATGTTTATTTTACTGATATGATGGACATTTTATTGTGGCTTTAGTTAATATTGCAAATTAGTGATTGTGCATGCATGCGTGTTTTATTTGTGAAGTACTGAAGTAGTAAGGATGTGTTGCTGGCTGAATATACATATGCCCTTATTTGAAGATTTCTGAGTGCCACTGGAGAGTGAAAAATGACAGTATTAATGTGACATCCAGATAATATCCCACTGAACTGCCACCAAATAATGTGATGTCTCCCACTAGCCTGGGCCAGTGACTGACCACAATGTGAAACTGTCACTTAAACAGGAGTAATATTTCACAAATTTCCCCTAAGAGCACAGGAACATGCTCTATAACCTGTGACTGGATCGTATACTTCTGTCCACCCCTAATATAACTCCTTATTACACACTTCAGAGTAATGTGTCCTAGTTTAAGACCTCTGACACACTCACACTTAAATAAATTAAATCTCACACATCCAAACACTTCTGAGAAAGCCTGACATAGATTTCCAGACAATATTGTACTTAAGGGCCTCACCAGTGTGTTTCACCCAGAAGTGGGCATGTCGCGAATTGAGTGACAGATGCGGTGGACCCGGTCTGTGCATCTTGATGTACAACTGGTTAATAGTCTGTAAATTATGAAACTGGCCTGTGACGGTCCTATTCTCAAAACAGTTGTGACAGAGGTAGTAGGTATATAATATGCGGAACATACCAATCAAGTTACAATTTTAAGTATTAAAATTATGTGTGCCTTAATATTACTTATCGAGAGGATCTGTTTGGATTTATTATTAGTATTTTAAATGAATCATTGGCAAATACTATTTATTCTACGTTTAAAGAGTATTCAGTACCTGTGCTGCCCTGCTCCTTTTTGCAGCAGAAGAAATAGAGCTGTAATCAAAAAATAACTTGCATTCGTTTATGCATCGATGCAGCTTTAGTTTAATAACTATTTGTCAAATAAATTTTACAAATGATGAAAATTCCCATGATGTGTGTGTTTTTGTCCCATTTATTTATTTGTTTAATTATACTAAGTTTTTAAGTGCGAATTTTAGCGCTGTGGTCTAAATGCAGGAATGGAAATGGTTACCAGAATGGTTCCCACAGCTTGTTTTAAATTAAAAGCAAACTCTAAATGAAATAACGGACTCCACTATTAATTAGTAAGGACTCCTTGTGAAACTATTGTTTTCTTTTTACATTTTGTTGTACATTCGGAGAGAATGCATATTCATGAATGACATATCACGGGGGTGGGTTTGGGTGGGGCTTGCTACTGCACCTCTGGTGAGGCCCTCAAGTACAATATCGCCGATTTCCAGCTGTGTCTCTTCCCCAAAATAATAAGGTAATGTGCTGCCACAAATCAGCATGTCTTCATGCCCTTTTAAAGGGGGTCCAATTATGAAAATTAATTATTAAAACGCTGTTGTTCCCACCCCACATAATCTCCCTACACTAAAGCTACACTCTATAAGCTATAATTCACAATAGCCTCCCATTGTTTTGTACCCCTAATAAACTCTAGGAATTAGCATAACTCCTAGAATGGTACAATTCAGTAGCCTAGAAATTAATTGCATGTATTAGCATAACTGTCAAAAAAGTTAGACTGTTTCTGCAATTGCATTGTGCTAAACTATTAAAAAATTTGACTGCTTGTAAATATTACTCTTATTGCATTGTACTAATATGTGCACTCTACTAATATGTGTTTTTCTATTTGTTTAATTTTGCTTAATTTGTGCTCATTACATTTCTCTAATAACTTACTCATGTTAAATCTGTAATTTGTAGTTTTCTGGAGCTTTTCTCCCCTGGACTCCATTGAAAACTGGCTCCTTGTAGCCCAATGGACTATCTTGGCAAACAAACTATACATAAATAAATAAATAGTGGCAACTGGCTTATGCAGTCAGACTTTTGGAGTGGCCAGGGAAGTTATCAAAGCAAGTATAAGCACTCTCAAATCACTAAAGAAAAACACTGATTGGCCAGCCACAATGTACATTAATAAAAATATTTAATAATGAGAAAATTATTAAAAATATAAAACAGTACTTTCCACTAAACAAACAGAACTCAATCACTAGGAAAATTAAATCAATGCTGTAGGATAGAAATCCAACATTCACAAAAACTCTGACTGATCCAGTGATTAGTTATAATTTTGATATCTGACTAAAGGACACTGTCCCTGATCTAAACTAAATTATTCCAACAGAGCTAAGGCAGATCTACAGTTGTTGTTGAGTCCTTTTTGGGTATTCATTGCACAGTACTTCTGTGAACAACTTAGAACTATAACTGACACCTGACAACTGACTTCAACTGTCTTCAGCAGGCTCTTGTATAGACTAGCCTGTCATAACTGTTCCAGTTCAAATTTTCATTTCATATTTTGAAAATCAACCAACAGCTGTTTACTGAAGTTCCTTCCTGTCTTGACAGCTTCTGACAGTAACACATAGCAACTGTCAGCATTCCGATGACATCTGCAGATCAGCTGAATCTGAGATGGTTTGCCTTTAGAAACTTTCTTCACAAACATATGCAGTTAGAAATGTAAAAGGCCACTATTCAAGTCTTTAAAACATTCTGTACAAACATTATAAATCAACATGTAAGAACTTATTTTAAATATCATAGCTAGTCATGCTGGAAAATAATATACAAATTAATCTGAAATTATGTACAAAACCTTAGCCAGCCATGCTAGCACAGATGGCAGTGTCTAATTTCTTCACATTTGTGAATAGAAGACAGTGGCAGGGGCTATGGGAAGTATGAAAATGTTAAAAAAGGATTGCTTTGCTGTACTAAATGTATTTATGATACTGCAGATATTATCATTTTATTTGGCTGGACTGAAACGTTGTATATGTATGCAATTATGGGGTTTGTGTTAACTTTTTTATAGGAGTGTATGACTGGCCTTTTTCTTTTCATATGTAGTCATGATGCAAAACAAGGGATCAAGGCAGGGAAAGGACAACTTCAGCCATGAGGAAAATCATACCATCATGGCAGCTCTTAGGACATATGGGAAACGTGTTTAGTAAAGGGTGGCCTGAACAAGCTGAGAGAACAAAAGTCTGGAATCAGTTTGTACTGGGCATTGATATACTGGGTGGCAGAAACTGCACATTAACAAAGTGCAAGAAGGCAAATAATATGATAGGACATGCTAGAAGCAAGGCAAGGCAGACTACACTTGCCCATATCAATTTTGGGGAGGGACCTGCAACAATTATTTCATTAATGTCAGATCAGGAATACCTCCTCTCCATCCACTGGATGACTATGACACAGATGATGATGATGACACTGGGATATTCAGAGGTGGTGTGGAGACTGATTGTTACCAAAGTCTGCAGTAACACTCTTTTACTCACGATGATTGGTTTAAAGCAGTAACATATATTTATATAGAGAAGAGAGCAGTGACTTGGAATTATCACATTAAACACATGACAATTACTATTAGCAGATGACTCTTCCATATCTACACAGAAATACAATGAAGGGAGTGTGCATAATAAGGGTACCGCTCACCTCCTTAATAAGAATATACTAGTGTGTGCAATTTTTTTATTAATAAAGCTTTCAATTCATTTTACAGGGTCAGCAGCATAAAAAAAACAGCTCCTCTGTACCAATACATTTGGAGGATATCAGCAGCAGAATGGTTGAAGATATGGATGATGATGATAACATAGTTATGTTTATGAAGTAACCTGAGGAAAGTGGCACGCAGTTCCCAGTTTCCAAATTTAATGGCAAGATCAGACACCCCACAACATGTTAGCAACACTGCAGGAAGGGACAGTGCATCACAAAGTCAAGCACATGTTGACATTACACCCCCTGCTTGTACAGGAGAAAAACTCATGTGCCTGTACACCAGTTTATCCAAACCCAAATGAACACTTTGAGGATGGCAGCATATATTCAAAAGTAACAGCGTCCATAGTGATATCTTAACAAAGAGGAGTCAGATTCAGGACTTTGCAATATCTACTCCAACAAACATGCAAAGCATTGGCTGCCCCAGCAGCAAACATGCTGTGACCTTGTTAGGGCTCAGAGCACTGCCACAGAGAGTGAGCTGGAAATGGTCAGAGTCTTCCATTGTATGAGTGAGAATTTTCTTCACTACAGTGGAAATAGCACAGAGTAGAGATAATGTCATGGTCTCACTGATGTGTAGAATGGTGGCACAACAAGCCTCCATGGCCACTTCCACTCATACACTAGTTAGCACTTGTGAGACTCAAGCAGGAGTCAGTCTTGGAAGGGAATAGGACAAAGTAGTAGGAGGACAAGTGGCAGCAGATTACATGACACTACAAGTGCTACTCAAGAATGTGCTGTAATTAGTCGAGGGGAACAGGTACAGATTTCATGCAGGCTACATCAGCATTCATCTACCCTAACAGAACCTCTGATTTGAGGTCCTGATCACATTACTGCAGTACTATGAGATTACGGTATTTCAAGCTACAATGAAGGCTGTCTTCCAAAGAGAAACACCATAGCACCAACACAACATTCAAAATCACAGAAATGGTCCCGAAGATGTCACAAAACATCTTTATTAACAAGTAGATTTAGCGCTTTCATCTCCAAAAACTCATCAGAATCAAGTACCACTACATACTAAATGCCTTTTATACATTATCCAGAAACAGTAATTGGTCAAATGATGATTAATCAAATAATGAAATGATTGAATAATTAAGTATTTAAACAATTAAAAACAATTAAACGTTGTGCTGAAATAAAGTGAACTGGCTAATCTTTCATAGTATGAGCAAGAATATTGTTCTCAATGCATTCTTAAGCACTTAAAAAATACTTAAAAAAAAAAAAAAACGTGGTATTTGTACGTTTCATTTGTTCTTCGGTTCTTAGTACTATGAGATTGCTATCTCCAGGATCACGTGCACCAAGTAGGTCACGACATTGGACCAACTCACTATCCAGCTCTCATGACAGCTCCTCTTCAAAATCACTTCCACTATCACCTAGCCTATCTTTATAGCTATATGAGATGTGCATGGCATATTTTACCTTGACCTACAGTGATTCAAGTCTGACATTTCTGTTATTCACAATTTGACTTTCATAAACACAGGTCAATGTTTAACTCAAAAGGGAATACGCTATTTAATAAAATACAATTAAAGATGGAGGTGCTTAGGACACTTTTCAACTGTGTACATTTCATTGCTGTAATGGTACTACTGAAAACCTCAGGGAACTGTGGAAAGACATCTGTATGTCATAACACAAGATTGCAGTCATTACCACTGTTAATGCATTGGCAAGTACATTCTTACAGCTGGTAGTTGCCTACAACTTAAAAGTAGTAATACACAAGTATTCAGGGAAACACTGATAAGAAAATTAAAGATTAAAATGAGCATCCTGCCATGTAAACAAACACTGCTGCCATTTCACCCTCACCACTGCATAAATGAGATGCTTTTGTCTCTGCAGTCACAAATTATTGTGTATGACAAAATAAAATAATCTAATGTCCAGTACCTCAACAGAAAACATACTTTAAACTGAGAAAACAGTGCATAATATAAAATATATATATATATGATACGTGTTTATTCATATGCAAGGTGTGAATTACTGTTAAATAATGAATTAACCATTTTTACTAATTGTACCAAATGAGGACATTCAGTATGTGCATACTTAGGCAAACCACCTCACTAAAATTTATGTGTAAAACAGTTAAAAATGTGATTATTACTTATATGATGCTTTACGACATCACTGAACAGGAGTTAGTGAGCACTCAGGCATGACTTTTACAAACAACAATAATATGAGTACCTGTTCTGAAATTAAAAAAAAAATTGTTTAGACAAGAGAAGGAACATCAAATAAACAGTGACAACAGACTATGCATCACACAACATAGCCCACATATATCATGACATGTGGCAATTATACTCTATGTGTTTTTTTTTACAAGAAAGGAAACACTAACCGAAATGTCACGGTCCATAGTTTTGGACTAGTTGCTGCCTATTTACCTGCACAGCCATATGCCATGCACAAGCCTACCACATGGGGTTCCTTACTACTGCTGCCAGCTGGACATTATGAGTCACAGTGAGACTGGAACTGGGAGCTGGAGTGACAGCATTGGTCACTTCAAACCACACCAGTGCATGATCCTGCACAGCACCCCATTCTCATTCAGACACCTAAACTGACTATTCAGGTGGCCAAAGACCCTCTTGGTGACAGTACTGGTCTGGGACAGGGATGTGTTGTAGGTCTCATCTGCAGCTCCACTTGGATTTTTCACTGGTGTCATGAGCCATGGCTCCAGTGGATATCCATCATCATCTGAAAGACACATAAAAAAAAAAAAAAAAAAGGCGAGAGAAAAATGGGGGAGACAAAACATGAATAGCTACTTAAATGCAATAGAAAAAAAAGAAAAAAATGAGGCTTCCACTTACTAACAAGATGACCACTAGGTGTCCTACCATACAGGAAGAGGTGGCAGGGTGAACTAGTGTGGCAGATATGGGAACCGTGTGCACTGCTAAGATGCTGGGCAGAAATGTTAGTGATTGACCTTTGTGCATCACATACTACCTGACAATTGATGGAATGGCGTCCCTTCCTATTGTGTTACCACTCCTCCATGGACCTGAGGGGGCTCTAATTGCAATTTGGGTACAATCTATTGCACTGAGTACCTTAAGGAAATTGCCACCCCATAAAAGGCACCAGTAGTCCTGGCTTAGTCATAAGGTGACATGGAAATTAATGTGCTGATCCATATATTGCAAGAACATATCCAGGAACTGCTGCAGTATCCTTGAGGCAGAAGCCTGCAAGATCCCCATTGTGTTGCCAGTCTGTCTCTGAAAAGTCTCAGTCAGAATTATAGTCAGGGCTATAAATACCTTAGTATTCACAGGGATAGGAAGTCCATGCATTCATCCAGTACCTCTGTGGATGTCATACATACTCACTAAGACCCTTAGAATGTTTCTGTCTACTCTGAAACCTATCTATTGTCTCCTGATTTTCAAAGTTATAATAAATTATCCTCTGCCTATATCTCCACCTTCTTGCCAGTGAGCACCGCTGTTGGTTGCAAGTGGTTTTGGCTAAGCCAAGACAAGCAGCTCACACCTGTAAAGAGCAAGGTTACCAGCAACTGACAGGATTTTCATGGACTGCAAACTAGATAGGATTGGTGAGACTCCTATTTTTGTAATGCATTTGTGGCTGGCAAGGAAAAATGAGAAAATTCCGGCTTACATCAGAAATAGGTGAGAGAATGCTTCATTAGTATATGGCTTGTTAAGTTATTTCTCATTTAAATCAAATTATTACTTAATTTGCTTAGGCTCATTGACGGGCATCACAAGTTAGCGTAAGTGGCCTCTATGAATCATAGCTTAGCCATGCTCATTTGCAGACAGCAAGGATAGCTTTAATGCATGCATGTAATGACTATGAATAACACCCCAATGTTTTCTCATTTAAGCTGTACTGCAGCAAAGGCAAGAAACACAAAACAGGAATAATAAACTTCAAATATATTTCAACCTCTGATTTCTTTCTTGATAGATACAAAGAAAGTACAGCTGTTTTAGACGCATTAACTGTTATGATCCATGACTTGTTTTAAAGTATATACAAATGAGCTAAAATGACCTTTCATAATCAATTAAGTCATAAAGTCAAGAACTATTGCTTATATTTATGAAAATCTAACTATTTAATAAATATTTATGATTGGATTGCTCAGGCATGATCAATGTATATGTTTTAAATAAACCTCTCCTTAAAGCTAAATCAAAATCCTTGTTTGGAATATTGTTGTATAGTTACATTCTTGAGGAGAGGCTTGACTAACTGGAAATGTAGTGAATAGTATAAGTTTTCAAAAATAGAATGAGATAAAGAGAATGTTGATGTTTTTGATAATGCTGAGGTGACACATGGAGATGACATGAAAAGATATAATTATAATTATTTCTCCTCAAAAACCCACTTAGAATATTATTTGAAATGTTAATATATTTCCTTTTGGGGGAACTAGTTATTATGAAAGAACTGATAGTAGAAGTGTGATGCTTATCTGAAATGTTTTTGGCAAACTTGCATAAGGAACAGTCAGTTTAACATGATACCTATAAATATATACTGGGCAGCTCAGTGATGCACTGGTTAATGTTGTCACCTCACAGCAAGAAGTTCTCCAGTTTGATTCTCAGCTGGGATGCCTTCTGTTCTCCCTGTGTTCGTGTGGGTTTCCACTAGGTGCTCTGGTTTCCTTCCACATTCCAAAGACATGCATCTGGAGTATTTCTCCCCAGGTCAGTTATAAAATGATGAAGAATTTTTTTTATTTGCAAGTCACTCTATTTTAACTTGTGTACATATAACTGGAAAACAATGGAACAGAATATTATAGACAACTGAAAACCCAATAAACAAAGAACTCACCATATTATGTACGAATCACTACTGAGGATGGATTAAGGGAAAGAAACATTTGGTTTGTTTATCTAATTCTTCATGCTGTACCTTTTATAAGGAAATATTACCTTACACCATTAAGACGATCCCTGAGATTCATTGATGCTTGCACTAAGTGTATACTAAATGTACACACTGTTCTGACAGAACAGACAACAGAAGCAAAACTCACACTTTCTTCCTCCTAATTTTAATTTTCCTATTGATTTTCTCACAACATTAATATCAAGGGGGAGTCATAAAGGTTACCACAGAGTGTAGACTAAACGTACACTTAGTGTAATCTTTCTGACTGACTAGAAAGCACAAAAAATGTGGTAGGGATGTTCTTGAATTCAGATTGTGTACACTTATTGAACTGCTGTAGTCTGTAAACAGGCCAAAAGGGGCGACCCAAATTGCGCTACAAGGACATATGCAAGTGTGACCTCAGCACTCCATCAACGTGAACACCTGGTATTCTCTTGCCTCAGATAAGATTGCCTGGAAAAAGGGAGTGAAGAAAGCTCTCACTATATATGAAATCAGCTTGGCAAGGAATGCAGAGGATAAGAGAGGCCTCAGAAAGATCCATGCCGAGACTCAAATCTGCCTACTGCTGCTCAGAATGTTGAAAGGACTGTCACTCTGGGATTGGATTGTACAGCCACAGAAGATGCTGCTCAAATCAGTCCAACAGAGGTGAAAATCCATGATCCTTTGGGATCGAAGGATGCCTACTGCTAGTGTACACTTAGTGTAGGTGTTAATGAGTCTGGTCTAATGTTTTTAACTTTTGAAGTATTATCTTTTGCTGATGTACTAGTCGAATGATACTAAATAGTAAAACATCATTACTGACAGTCTGAAGATAAATATTAACATAGTGTGCCTGTTAGTGAAGTCTTTTCTGAATACTTTGGGGGGGGACCAGAAGATGAAAGATGCAAAGGAAGGAATTTATTATACCTCTCTCTTCTGTCTCCTTCTTCATAGCAGTTTAGTAGAGACATGCATGTTTTACATATATACGTATATATATATATATATATATATATATATATGTGTGTGTGTGTGTGTGTGTGTGTGTGTGTGTGTGTATGTATGTATATATATATATATATATATATATATATATATATATATATATATATATATATATATATATATATACTACATAAAAAGGCTTTATTGTGCTAAGATATTGACTAATTCAGTGCCCGAGACAGAATTATAAAATCATAAATATGCCACTAGAAAGTTAAGCATACATAATACTACAGTATATACAATATTATATTTTATGTTAGTAATGAGAGCCCTTAATTGCTAAAAGATGCTTTTTTCTGCTCTTACATTTCCTATAGTGGCTTTATAAAGCCTGAAGTTAGAATTATTAAAATAATTTGAATTAGTTTCTAACTAAGCTAAGAGTTTAACAGACCCCAGTATGTTAACTTTGTTTTTATAATCTGTTCTCCAGATCAATTAAGTTTAATGAAAATGACCTTGCATTTTACAAGGTAACAGTAGTTGAGGCACCATTCTATGATAAATTTAGAAGTAAAAATGTTTTAAATCACTGAAATAATTAAGACATTAAACATGTTGCCAATTAATATTAATTTACTAAATAGTGGCTAAAAAATACATGCTGTAAATAAATACCTACAAACAAATAAAGCCAATGTTGCATTTATACAAGAAACATATACAAATGAAGAAGATATTGGTAACACAAGTATATCAGTTCTTTGTATTACCCAGTCTTAGCTGTTACACAGTAAAAAGCATAGCTACCCCTTTTTTACTGCAGGGTACAGTTTTATTACTTAACGTGATTCTTCCTGTTGTTATTGTCAGCAGCCTCACCCTGTACAGTCACAAAGTGACTGATTGTCTTCTGCTGATGTGCCAAGGAGTGGCTGCCTACTTTGTACCTCTCCCAGTCCCAATTCACTAGCCAACCCAAATATCCTCACTTTTATTGTCTCCATTCTCTACCCACTATCTGAACCTCCTGCACCTTCCCTCAAAGGCACAAAATATTATCGGCACCACAAACATATAAAAAACACAATTATACTTAAATCCAATGTAAACTCTCACAGCCATGTTACCATCAGCAACACTCACACCTCTACTATTAACTTTAACACAAGCAACCTCTCATATCATGCTGCTTTTTCATCTTCACCCTTCCATATTCAGAGCAAACAACTTCTCCTATTATTACTCCAACTTTGATTACCACAGAAAACTATCATCAAGAAAAACATGTTCTCTTAGCTTCTCCTGCTAGGCAAAACCTAGTATCTCTAAAAACAGCTTCTATCTACAGAAACAAAAGCAATATGAATTCATATATGACAAGCTCTCAAAGTGACAAAATATATCTGTCCCATTATCTCATTCCATTCCATTCCAATATCAGGGGAGAGATATACCCTAACCTTGGCCTCGGTAATATCTCCACATATCCTACTTGTACTCTGCACCAAACCAACATGTTACCCTCAAACTCTCCCTCCTCTAAATCTACATTATAGTTCTTCAATATTAATATTAATAGTACCTCTATCAAAATCTCAGACTTCTATGCCTCGTTTTTCACATATACTCCTGATGTAATTAGCCATTGTTGTATCTTATATTAAACCTTGTATTGATGATATTTTCTTCCTCCTGGGTATAGCATCGTGTGAGCCAATCACACAACCAAAAAAGGTGGAAGAGTAGCGATAACTTAATCTACACAACTAAATCACACCACTAATCCATACAAACTGTCCCCACTCTAATGTAGAAATCCTTATCAGTCTTCTAAACATACATCTCAAATGTCCAGATTTTCACAGAAAGTCTAGAACTTTGTCTCATATTTTTTCTCTGTTCCTCATAAAATTCGTGGTTTTCGGGGAAATCATTGAGAACTGAAATCACTAAATAATGACAAACTTTAACTTTCAATCTTAATATCCTTCAGAAAATGTATGCTAATACAAAATATGTTATTGTAGCAACTTTCTAAGTTTATAAGAGCAATAATTAAAATCTCCTCCCTATTTTGGGTCTTTGTCCCACCACTATTTTTGGCTCTGCCCAGATTTCTTGTATTAAGAGGTTGAGAGGTATGCTTCTAAAACTTAACCAGAATAAAGCTATGTGCATTGTTGCACTATATATTCTACTCAGTAATAACCAAACTGTCATAGAACACATTCTATCCTGGATTACCTCTAATATTACCCAAAAAGCAATTATATAACATTTTGGCTATGACTGGAACACCTCTAATAACACAGCACTCCAAGTTCCAATTAAAGTACTTACGTATTATCGTAACCAGATTTTTATGCTAATGCTGGTTGCTTCTGTTTTCCTTTAAAAAACGAAATTAACAGTATTAAAACTAAATAACGTCTTTTCTATAATCTTTTTAATTTGTAGTACTATTTAACCTTGAAAATACTGAGAAAATAAGGTTTTAAAATAGCTTGTCCCTTTTTCCGAGATTAACTCATGTCAGTAATGCTGTGTGATGCACGTTCCTCAGCAAAATAACTGCTTTGAAGGGCTACTGAGTGCAATCGCTGATAACTCCCCCCCCACATACCTACAGAAAAACAACGAAGGAGCCACGCATAGCTTTCCAGCCATAAAACATGCAGAAATCCCTGAAGTACATCCAGAGTTTGTCCCAATATGCCACCATCACAACACCAAAACAAACCAAACCACACCTGGCAACTTCTGCCATCATGGCAGTGCCATGAAAAACTACCCCGGATTACCTGTCAACATCATGCCCCATCACTCTTGCAAGCCCTTAACTCCTGCAAGTTTCTGTTATGAAGGTTAACCTACAAAACTACAACTGAAAAATAAATGAGGTCTCTCCGAAAAACACCTAACATATGCATGATAAGTGCCAAAGTCCTTTCCGGCCAAATACACGTGCAAACGCAACCACTCCAAGTTGAATCCAATGCTCGACGTCTTTTCAGCACACTACCCACAAAACCTACAATTGTACATCTTTATTATTTAAAAAAAAAAAACACCAATACCCCAGCACACTTTTTCACACTTCACCCTACCTCAATACAGTACATTACTTAAATGTGAACAACGTACGCCGTATCGCAAAATCTTAGAAACGGTTAAGCATTTGAAGTAGAATAGGACTTACTTAACTGATATGAGATGCTGGCGGTAAAGGGGAAACCTATTTTCAAACCGTATTTTTTCATCTGTTTAACCAATAAACCTTCCTAAAAACACAACACATTAAAGAAAACATGTTTCTGAGCTTTTTAGTACTTTCTTGGTGCTACCTGACACAACGAGAAGAAACTAGCATTACCGCGAAAATCTGGTTGAGATAATACGTAAGTAACCCAATTAATGTATATAATTTACACAACTAATTAATACACCAGACAGATAAAATAAAGCCACACATAAATACATCATGCTCAACTGGGTTTGTTTGTGTCTTTTGGCTTTTCCTGGTTAGGGGTCGCCAGAGCGGAGCTCCGGTCCGCTAATGATTGGCAGTTGATTTTTACATACCGGCTTGCCAGGCCTGATGCACAACCTTCAACGAAGGTATGCCTATTCACGCATGTCTCCACGCAGAAGTCGCTCTAGCTGAGAATCAAACCGGACAGCGTCTTACTGTGTGGCGACAACGCTACCACAGCACCACCACCGCGGGTATTAACTAATAATCCAAACATCATAAAATAATCAAGAGACCTTGCTAGATACCATAAGTGATCGTCAGCCTACTTTTGTTAGCCACCAGCAGAACAGTACTCCCCAAACCACTCACTGTAACTATGTCAGAAATAAAAAAAAAATATCTCAACACATTCATTGATTCAATACATCAGTGTGACTGGATGCCACTCAAATATCTCAACATAGACCAAGTAGTCAACACTTTCAACTCTAGTTTCATTAACATCCTCAATAGCATTGCCCCAGTTAGGAAAAAAGAAAGACTCTAACCTTGCACATTGGCTAAAATCAAGCACAATGCTTGTAATGAAACAAATAAATAAAACAGAGAAATTATGGCATGCCAAGAGAAATCAATCCACTTTTCAATCCTATAAGCAACTTTATAACCTCTCAAAAAAAAAAAAAAACTAATCCTAACAGACAAAAGAAGCTTCAATGCCTCATAATGTGAGTCTCACAGCTGCAGTCTTAAATACTTCTGTTCCTCCATAAACATCCCCCTAAGACCAGGGTAATCCTAACAACCTAACCCTTTCCTCATCCTAAGATATTGCTAATAGAGTCAATTTGCATTTTATAAATGCAGTAGCAACACTAACACAACACCAAACTATCCAACCTTCTTCTTCCTCCTTCACTGCCCTACAAAATCATTCATTCTTTTGTCTGCAGTCAGTGTCTACTACATCCATTTATAAACTCCTAAACAAACTCAAACTTTCCAGTATGGCTGCAGAACAACTTTCAGCCAAGTACTTAAAACTAGCTGCTAAACCTTTCTCTCCTATTGTCTCTAAACTACTCAATTGTTCAATATATGAATATACTGCCCTTACATTATGGAAGCAATACTATGGTTGTGCGTTAGGCCTGGCAAGCCAGCACATAAAAATCTACTGTCAATCATTAGCGGACCAGAGTTCCGCTGTGGTGACCCCTAACCGGGAAAAGCCGAAAGACACAAACAAACTATATCCTATCAGTATACAAAGGTGGTAATTCCACATACCTGTCTAAATTTCATCCCATCACCATCCACTCACTGCTTCCTAAAATCTTAGAAAGATGAATCTACAATCAAGGCCTCTATTTACTTTCTAGACAATATACTTCTTTCACCAGCTCAGCATGGATGTCTACCTTACCATAGCACTGGCTTGTCATCCTTCCTTAATGCTAGATACTAAAACAGAAATGAAAACAAGCTAATCCCAGCCATCATTTTAGATCTCTCTAAAGCTTTTGACACCATCATCTCTCATAATAAATTACTTCACACTTTTTCCTCACTTGGTTTTACCTCAACACTAAATTGGTATAAATGCTACATCTCAACCTGCACACAAGCAGTAAAATATAATTCAGCCTTCTCGCCTTACAGAATAGTATCAACTGATGTTCAACAAGGTTCTATATTTGGGTACTTACTGGTTAAAAGTTTCATTAATAACACTGCCTCTGCCCTTAGTGATGCCACACTTGTCCAAAATGCTGATGGTTCTACTCTTTATCAGCCCTGGTTCTCCTATTACCTCATTCTAAACTATCACCCAGAAATAATTTATCTTTACAGATACCTGGCTTTCCCACTCCCAACGTCTCTTAAGTGCTTTCAAAACTAAACTAATAATCTTTACTCCTAAGTAAAGTGCACACTTTAATTTAATTTCACAATAACCTCATTGTAAAATATTCACCAAGTAATAGTCTCCAAAACTAAGTTTCTAGAGGTTACCATAGAAGATCAACTCAAATTCATAGCACATATACAAAATCTTATAAACAAAACACATCATAAACTAGGTCTACTCTATAGATCTTTTATGTTTTAACTGCACATTCTTGAGAAAGCATTGCTTCTTCCTTTCAAGAGTACTCTGTACCTCTCCCATTCTTGCAAACATTAACATAGCATCAATTCATACATTAGATCAATATTAGAAGAAAATTTAAAAATTTACTGCTGATATGCCTAACTCCACTCACCACTGCTCAGCCCTCAAATGTCTAAATTGGTTTGAATTCTTAAACCTCTTAAATTATTCATTTTAAAACTGTTGCTTCTTTCCCAGTAGAAGTTCATCCTGAAACCCTCTCTTACAATGGTACTTTACATAAGTCTGCTTTGATCTACAAAAACAAATAAACTTCTTGCTTTAAAATTGCTTTAAAATCAATTAACTCCTTTGGGGATTCACAATATTCCACGTATGCCTCAACACTACCACATATCATTTTCATTATTCTACATCTTATCCCTAATTGCTTCAAAGACAAACTGAAAGACTATCTACTTAACTCCTGGCTCTGCTGCTGTTGTACCTCCCCAGGTTAAGGTCATACTCATTAATACCTTGCTATTACTACCCCTTAACAAAGTATAGCTCTGCCCAAAACTGAGTCCACTCATTAGCTTATATTTCTTCCTTTAACTTCAATATGTCTTTCAACTCTGCTATACTACTTTCATTTTTAACTCTCTCTTCCTTTACTCTCTGTCAATTCAAACCTCATCTTCCATACTTAAAATCTCTTTTCATTAACGATAAACAGTAAATCAACTACCCACCATATTCTTGTTCTTCATCTCCCCTTTTTATCCTTGCCTCTACTATCAAATATTTTTTTTTAATTTTCATAAATTACTCTTAATCAAGACAGTATTTAATGAACTTATCATTTCAGATAATCTGCAATATACTGATGTTATTGTTAGCTTTTTCTTTGTTTCTTATCCTTATTTCATGTTGTATGTCTAATTAATATTACTGATTAATAATTATGCTGTATTTTTTTTTCATTTTGTTGTAAATCTAAATATCACTTTTATACTTCCCATGCGGCTTCCTCTGAAAATGTGTTTTTTTATGTCCCAGTTGGACTATCTTGGTCAACAAACACCATAAGTAAGTAAGTAAATAAAGGCATACAATTTTGTATAGGCCTATATGAAAGATTAATTGTATCTTAATATGTACAAAAACTCAAAAACATTAATCCACCAAGACAAGGCTCTGGACACAAGATGTATTTTTAGCACTTTCATTCTTTAATTTAAAAAAAAGAACTTCATCAGAAAATACACTCAGGACTCAACAACCAGTTTAAAAAAGTAGCTTAAAAATCATGTGACTTAATGTAACCAGTCATTGTGTAATCATGTCATTGTAATTAACCAGGTGAATACCTTAAGCTAAAGCTTTAAAGAAACACTAAATATGAGCCAGAACTAAAAACACTTAGTGAAAAATGGCAATAAACAATACTCTAAAAATACTTGCATATTTAACAAAGTTTTGTGCTTGTAAAAAGCATTTACTATTGATTGTCTCATTTAATCCAGGCACTCGATCCACACTTAACCTGATTTGCCAAGCAGACTCATGGCACTCCAGCCGTGTTTTGTAATCACCAGTAAAATTGTCTGCACAAACTGAATTGAGGAAAAAGAATGTCAATTTCCTAAAGTTTGTGCAGACTACAGCATGCTTAGCAAGAGCATTGTTAGGATCTTTCTTCTTTATTACCAGTGTATGCTTGTAAACTCATCTAGACAGACATCTGTCAGTTTTGCCAATATAAAAACAAGAGCAAGATTCACAGGAAGCTAGGTAAACAACACAAATGCATTTACAATCAAATCTGTCAGTTGCCAGAATGCTCATATTCCAGACTTCAAATAAATATAATTTCAGATAATCTGCAGTGTACTAATGTTATTGTTAGCTTTTTTTGTTTCTTATCCTTATTTCATATTGTCTGTCTAATTATCATTACTGATTAATAATTATGCTGCATTTTTTTTTCATTTTATTGTAAACCTAAATATCACTTTTATATTTTTGGAGCTGTTTACCCCAGGGCTTCCTCTAAAAAGGTATATTTTATGTCCCATTTGGACTATCCTGGTCAATAAACACCATAAGTAAGTAAGTAAGTAAGTAAATAAATAAATAAATACATCATACAAGTTTCTATAGGCCAATATGAATCACTAACTGTATCTTATTATAAATCCAAATGATGAGGTGCATTAACGTTATGGGAAAAAATAATGATGCCAAGAGTCAAATGCACTTACAATGATACAAGTGGAATGTTTCCATGAAAGTTCTTGATTACCAAAATAGTACATATCCACTAATATATGCTTATTGAATATCTGATTTTGAGCTAAATATGCAAGAAAACATCTTGATATTTTACTGAATCATATGTAAAGAAATGTAATTTGGAATGGGATTGTAAATATGTAGTAAGTAAGAATGAAAGAGGTACAATTAAATCTGTCACAATCTCTGTTACAGCTAAATATTTAAAATGGATAGCATCAGTTAAATTAACAGATTTGGAGAGAAAAAAACAAGAAAATACTTTAAAATTAATTTACAATTCATACAGCTTTGGTGCATGGACTACAAAAGATAGAATATTTATATATATGCACCTAATTGAGAGGGTTAGCAACATTTGATAAATAGCATGTCCCATATCAGATCATAATTGTTTAATATTTACAATAACAATAAGTAATACTATCTTACCAATATGGTATTGCATGCCGACAGATATTACTAAAATGGAGTAACTTAAATAATGGTTCCCAGAAGAAAAATATTCTTTTTTCTTAATTTAATGAGAAAGATGGTATTAGTAGAAATATACCTTGGAATACTACAAAATCTTACTTGCATGGGAAAATTGCATGTTGAATATGAAACAATTAGAAAGAACGTGACAATGATTTGAGAGACATACAAAAAAAAAAATACATTGCCCAAATGTTCAAAAAGGAGAAAAATATTTTTGGACATAGTGAATGTCCTCAATAACAAATATAAACAAACACATGATTATAAAAATGAAATAATACTAGTAAAATGGAAACTTGTATCATATAATAATAATAATTCCAGATAATTACTCAAATTAACTAGGTTAGCAGCATTAAGTATTTTAGGAATAATAGAAATAAAACAGACATGGGATATACTTAAGGAGTTTAGAAAATATTATGACAAAATCAATAAAAAAAATGAAATATAACCAGAAAATAAATAAAATATAATCCTTTTTGGACAATAATAAACATAAAAGATTATCAGATGATGCTAATGACATATAAATAAAACAGATTAATGGAGCAGAAATTATGCAATAAGTAAATTAAAAGAGAATAAGGCTCCAGGGATAGACAGATTAATTATGGCGTTTGTAAGTTGCTTCCAACTAATATTGTTCAGTTAATAACAAATGTACACACTTATTTTCACAATAAAATTAATATTCTGAGATCTTGGAGAAATTTCACAATAATGCTAATATTAAAAGCATATAAAGATCATATTATTTGTACATCTTACTGTCCAACTACAATATTAAATATGGATTATAAGATATTTATTTCCGTATACATTGTTATAAGAAGAAATAAAATCTCACTCTTGGTACATGAACATCAAGTAGGATTCATTGTCAAGAGACTAGACCAAGGCAGCCAAACAGAATAATACTAGTAGACTATATAAGAAACAAAAATGAAGGGATGGCAATTTTTAATTTAGACACAGAAAAAGCTTTTAATGCTATAAACAGGAATTATTTATGTTATTAAAAAAATGTACTTTCTGTAAGCAGTCATAAAGTAATTGCAGACTTTTTATAATGATAGCAAAGCATGTGCTAGATTAGACCCTTATCTCTTAGAAGAAATAAACATTAAAAGGGACACTAGACAAGGAAGCCCAATGTCACTTATACTTTTCACTCTCATTATGGAATCACTGGCAAATGTTATAAGAAGTCATAGAGATACACTTGACTTTAATATAAATGATCAATGCACATCAAAGACACTGCTCTTTGGAGATGATATTTGGTAAGACTTATATAAAATTTTCCTTTAAAAAAGCACAGGATTGTATTAAAACATTTAGTGATATTTCTCAGCTAAAATTTAAAAGTAATAAAACAAAATGCATCATCATGAACCTAAAAATAAACTATACTAAATTTTCAAAGTAAAATATAATACAGATATTGATGAAAAATAAATTAATAAGAATACACATAGGATAAACTATAGAAAAATAATGGAAAGAAACAAAAAAAATGGCACAGGAACTAAATTAAACAACAGGAAGATAAAACACAAACCCCAGGATTCAGCAAGCTCTGCACGGCATGTAGGAATAGTGCAAAAGCTGCTGCAGGCAATATGGCTAGGAGTCTCACAAGGCTCTATACTGGGCCCACTTTTTTCTATTTTCACAAACAACCTGAATAGCTCTACCCAGCATGGCACACTTATTCAATACACAGATGATTCAACCCTGATCTGCACTGCCTCATCTCCCACCATTCTACAGCAATTTACCCAGGAAACCTTTAACTCTGTAGAAAAATGGATCTCAGGTATCCAACTAATACTAAACCCCAATAAGACAAAACTACTACTATTTTCCCCAAACAAATCAAAAGCTCTCCTCTCCTTTCCCATCATGTCTAAAAACGGCACTACCATCTCCCCTTCTGACCACACCAAACTTTTTGGTATTGAAATTGACAATAATCTTCACTTTGATGTCCAAATTTCACAAACCATCAAATTGTTTCTTTTCAGGCTTGTTGGCTGTTGGTGAAGCACCCACCAAGAGGAGAAAACACTGAGAGAAGAAAGGAGCCACTTTTGAGACTTTAAGTATTTTTCCTCTGTTTATTTGCTAAGTTTTTCTGCATAGCCGCCTATTTTGAGCATTTTCTGGCTTGTTAAAGTTGATTTCTGCATTAGTAACTGTATTTAGAGCACAACCTAGAGCTGTTTACTGAATTTCCTGTTTGCACTTATTTTTAAAATCATTTTTTTCTCAAAACTTGCATTTTATCTGTCTTTGGCCTAGCACTCTTGTGTGGGGTCATTTACTGCACTTTTATAACTTGTTGATACTTGCTAACCTCTGCTATCTCTGAAAAAACAAAAAAAAAAAATCTTGCTTTTTTCCCACTTTTCCGAGATTTAAAAAAGTTCAGTTACAGGTTTGCTGTTCTTGAACTGTTTGTAAGTTTCTGTGAGGCCATTTTTTGCTTGGGCTAAAGGAAAGTCTCTCTGTTGATCAGTGGCAGTGAAAAACATTGAGCAGCCTGCCTGCCCCTGTGGGAGTGGTTACTGACTTAAAACTGTAGTTTTATTGGCCATTTCGGGTCAATTCCAAAACTCCTTCATCTTCCTCTCTTAAAACTTGGTTGCCTCATGGTTTTGGTGTCTTTTCAGGCTTGTTGTCTGTTGGTGAAGCACCCACCAAGAAGAGAAAAGGCTGAGAGAAGAAAGGAGCCACTTTTGAGACTTTAAGTATTTTTCCTCTGTTTATTTGCTAAGTTCTTCTGCATAGCCGCCTATTTTGAGCATTTTCTGGCTTGTTAAATTTGATTTCTGCATTAGTAACTGTATTTAGAGCACAACCTAGAGCTGTTTACTGAATTTCCTGTTTGCACTTATTTTTAAAATTGTTTTTTTCTCAAAACTTGCATTTTATCTGTCTTTGGCCTAGCACTCTTGTGTGGGGTCATTTACTGCACTGTTATAACTTGTTGATACTTGTTAACCTCTGCTATCTCTGAAAAAAAAAAAAAAAATCTTGCTTTTTTCCCACTTTTCTGAGATTTAAAAAAGTTCAGTTACAGGCTTGCTGTTCTTGAACTGTTTGTAAGTTTCTGTGAGGCCATTTTTTGCTTGGGCTAAAGGAAAGTCTCTCCGTTGATCAGTGGCAGTGAAAAACATTGAGCAGCCTGCCTGCCCCTGTGGGAGTGGTTACTGACTTGAAACTGTAGTTTTATTGGCCATTTTGGGTCAATTCCAAAACTCCTTCATCTTCCTCTCTTAAAACCCTCTTTTGCACAGTTTTGCGCATTTTTGAGCATAGCGCAACAACGGGCAGCGCCACCTAATTGGGTTTAAACTATTCCTGGCTCCACAAAGTCTGCTCTTCACTTTTTCCCTTAGAACTGCTCTATCTCTCAATTTAAACACCATATTCTCATTCTAAGACCCTTCACTGGTCCAATTAAGTAATCCTACAAGTTAGCACTATTAAACCATAAGCACTACTTACTCTTATACTTTCTACGATTACCCTGTCCTCTATTGGTCCATCTTAAATTCAGTTTCCCTGTTACTCTAGCATGTCCAAAGGTCAGTCAATGGTTTCCTCTCCAGTCCAGCTGGTGAATCTGGGAATTTTGAGACAATGTTACAACTGTCTCATGTACACGGACAACCCTCTCCTCCTCCAAACAGGTTCAAATATATGTGAGAGATGCAACTATTTAGCCAAACTGGAGGCTGAGCTCTCTCATCTCAAAACTGGTGTAACCAGTCAGGAGGAGAAGGTAACCTCACACAACACAATTCCAGTATCACATAGTCCCACCACATCAGCGAACCAAACACATAAATACACAAAACATACTCGGAGGCTCTAAATAAAAATCTACCTAAGCAACAGAGACCTCCAAAGCAGACATCCAAGCAAACGCTACCTCAAAACAAAACACACACAACACATAACCCACAAAGTCAGTGTGCCAAGCAGCCACAGCCCTTAAGGCTGAATAACACACCTGATACTCTTGTTATAGGTGACTCTATTGTCAGACACACTGACGTCTCGCTCACCAGGCTGAATAAAGAGAAGGTCACGGTGAGCTGCCTGTCGGGTGCTAGGATCCGACACATAACGCAAGCACTCAGGTCACTCCAAAGCAAATACAAATATGGCTCAGTCATTGTACATGCTGGTGTGAATGATCTGAGATGTACCTTCCTGGACTACATGAAAAGAGACATAGAGGAACTCTCTGATCATGTAGCCCAGGCTGGTATGTCCCTGACCTTGAGCACCATGTTACCCTCACCTAGAATGATGCCACAGTACAAAGACAAAATGATCAATTTTAACAATTGGCTAAAATGTTGGTGTCATTCAAAGGGGATCCAGTGTCTGTCAGCCTGGGATGACATGCTCGACAAGCCACGTTGCTTCACTAGGGACGGCTTGCACCTGTCACCACTGGGCTTTCAGATATTGGCAAAGGCTCTTGCCACCCCCATAGTGCCTTTTTTAGGCAAGGCTCAAAAGTCAAACCCACCCCATAGACAGCACAAGGAACAAGAAACTAAGGGTACTGCTGCTAAATGTCAGAAGTCTTAACCTCAAGATGCACGCACTCGAAGCTCTCCTCAGTATGGAGAACATTGATATCTGTGCAGTGACAGAAACCTGGTTCAAGGCTCCAGAGAGCACCCCAGCACTACCAGGCTATACCTCGTATCATGCTTTTCGGCCCCAAACCTGGACCAAACCACAAAAGGAGGGGGAGTTTCCATATTTATCAAGGATATCCACACCTCCAGGTTAGTGGCATTGCACAAAGTATCGGAGACCATCCATGTGCAACTAACAGTGGGCAAGACTGCTTTTCAGTTTATAGCATCCTACAGACCACCCTCTCAAAGTCAGGAATCCCATTCGGCTTTCCTGAAAACATTGGAGAACATGAAGATCTCTCCGAACACCATTATAATGGGCGACTTCAACTACCCAAACATTGACTGGGAGCACTACTCAAGCCCCAGCACCTTAGCCCAAAGATTCCTGGAAATTATAAACTCAAATGCTATGGAACAACTAGTCACCACTCCCACAAGAGGGGACAACATACTAGACCTGATCATTACCAACATGGGGACTCTATGCTCCACACCAGAAGTATATCCCTCATTGGTATTAATTTCACTGGATGTCCACATCCCGACCCCACCCCCAGCCCAGAAAACCACAGTGAAAAACTTCTCAAAAGCGAACTTCTCACTTCTCAAAACTGAAGTGGAATCCTTCAAGGCCCCAGGGCCAGTGGAAACTACAGCCAAATATGCAGAATCCTATATAAATGCATTCTACGGACATCTCCAGGAATGCATGGATCATGCTATCCCAAACAAAACCAAGACCCAATCATTCAAAGGCAGGCGTTCAGTCTGGTGGACCCCTGCCATAAATAAACTGTACAACAGAAGGAGGAAGCTACTACATGATAGAGCAAAATCCCTAATAGGGAAGGCATCTCTGATCAGTACTAGCAAAAAATTACGATCCCTCATAAAATCCTCCAAGGCCAGCTTCGAGAGAAAAATTGCACAGGACACCAAAGACAATCATAAGGCTTTTTTCAGTTATGTTAGAAACCTGGGATGCAACTCCCAGACTTGTTCTGAGTTGATTCTAAATGACAAAAATACACTGAACCCACAGACATCGCCAATATCCTGGCAGACAGGTTCAGTGCAAACTTCTCCACCCCCCCCCCAAAAGAGCAAGTATCTATCCCGGCAGAGGGCTGCCTCCCAAACATCTCAGATGCTCAGGTGAAGGCTGCCCTCTCCAAAGCAAAAAACACTGCTTCCATGGGACCAGATGGCATCCTAGGTTGCGTCCTACATGAACTCCAAGAGGAACTAATCCCTCAAATAAAACAGCTATACAATCTCAGCCTCACTACAGGATATGTGCCCACAGAATGGCGTACAGCAACAGTGGTCCCACTCCACAAAGGTGGAGCCTCTACGGACCCTGGAAACTATCGCGCCATAAGCCTGACTAGCTTAGTCTGCAAGGCTATGGAGAGGATCATCATGGAGCTCATAAACAAAGACATTGGGGACCTACAGACACTAGATCCTACCCAGTTCAGCTTTGTCAAGGGCAGATCCTGCCTTTTGAACCTGGTTGACTTCTTTGAAACAGTCACCAAAGCCATAGATGAAGGGAAGGTAGTCCACACAGCCTATCTGGACCTTGCAAAGGCATTTGACACAATACACCACTTGGGCATCATAGATAAGCTATCCAGCTTAAATATAAACCCCTATGTCACAAGATGGGTCACAAACTGGCTCAAAGACAGAACCCACAGAGTGAGAGTTGCTGGAGCCATGTCAGACTCGAAACCAGTCACAAGTGGCGTCCCACAGGGTTCTGTCCTGGGACCACTCTTGTTCGGTATATACTTTTTCGAGGTACAGGCAAACGTGGGAGGACTATGGCTCACCAAGTTCACAGACGACTGCAAACTGGGCGCCATAATCAACTCTCCAGCTGACACAAACATCCTTCAAAAAGGTCTCACGGAGACAGATAACTGGTGCCAGCACCATGGTTTAAAGCTAAATGCCAAAAAATGTATAGTCATACCCTTTGGCAAAAACAATGTGCCCACAAATTACCACATAGGCGGAAACCCATTAAGTACAGAGAAAGTTATTAGGGACCTGGGGACTCAAGTTGATAGCAATCTCTCCCTTGAAAACCACATTGCCAAAGTGGTTAGAAAGACCTTCTACATAGCCCACCTCATCACGAAGGGTTTCACATCTAGATCAAGAGAGGTAATTGTGCCCCTTTATTCATCCCTCATCAGGCCCATCATAGAATACAATGCCCCTTTTGGGATGTACCTTACCCAACACCTGCAGCAATTAGAAAGACCCCAAAAGTATCTCACCAAGAGGATCAAGGGTCTCAAACAGATGCCATATGTTGCTCGGTTAAAAACACTCCAGCTCTACTCAGTTGCATACCGCCTACTTCGAGGCGATCTATGCCTGACATACAAAGCTATGTCAAATCCAGAATTAATGGACATGCTCCACCTCAGTAAATCTAAATCCCTTAGAGCCACACGCTCAAGGGACTTGAACCTCAGCACAGAAATAAACAGAACTTGCTGGAGGGACAGGTTCATAACCCAGAGGCTCCCTTCACTCTGGAATAGAATTCCAGTTCATGTGAGGCAGAGCACCTCACTGAATCTCTTCAAGAAGAATCTCGATAAGTGGATGGGGGATCGTAGGTTTGTCCCAGGGATTACTCCCGTGTCACTATTTGACAGAGGCACAGTAAACTAAACCTTAGAAAGGGCACAGTATACTCAAATCAAGGGGTGGCGTAAGCCATACAGAATCGGGCTAGGCTTATAATTGCCCCAGGGCAGATAGCCTAGTATGAACCTATGAACCTATAAAAAATGGATGCACTATATAGGCAGAAAAACTTTCTCTCACACCAAACAAGAGTCACCTTTGCCCAGAGTCACCGTCTATCCACACTACTGTACGCAGCACCTATTTTCACCCATATTAGAAAAACTGACCTAAACAAGCTAGAATTCTGTTACAATAAGATAGCCAAGTTTGCTACAAAGTCCAGTTACAGAACACATCACTGTGTTGCACTAAAAGAACTAAAATGGCTAGAGTTACCACAATTACTTAACTATTACCAGCTAGTTACTGCATATGACATCCTTAAGTACCCTGAAAAAAACCCATCTATATCCAATCTTATTACCCATTACACTGCAAATCGGCATCTCCGATCAAGTGACAAATCTTTCCTCTGCATCTCCAGGGCAAACAATACTGCAGGCAAAGCGCTCTTTTCCCTCACTGTTGCTAAAAACTGGAATTCCCTCCCCCATTCTCTGACCACTGCCTCTACCACCCCACAATTCAAAAATTCCCTCAAATCATATCTACTAAACACCTGGTTATGTCCTTGTGTCACTTAACCTTTACTCTCACATCTCCCCCCTTCTTTTTCCAACTTCCACGCTACTCACTTTAACCCTCTACAGTATTAAACCCAGCCAATAACTCCGGCTATTAGTTGCTACTTTTGTCACAATCATTATACACCTGCACATTAAATGGAAGTCCTGACTGTTTCTTCTGGAAAATGTCTTTTTCCAATTTATTTTATATATTTTCAGTGTTTGTCTGGCAAAATGTCTAACTCCATGTTGTATTATTTAAATGATCTTTGTATAACACTGTATAAATTTGCTTCTCTTGTTTTTTTTTGTAACAATGTTTCGGAGCTTTTCTCCCCGGGCCTCCACTGTAAATGGACCTGGTCCAGTTGGAATTTCCTGGTTAACAAATGTAAAATAAATAAATAAAATAAAATGGCTGCCATGCAAGCCAGGAATAAGCTCCCAGGACGTGCACAAGCATTCCTGCACTATTCCTGCATGGACATAGCCCCTGCATGCTAATTACCTCATTTGCTGGTGAAAACCATGCAAATGAGGTGAATTAGTAATCCAGGAAGCAGGCAGGCATCCGTGCAAGAATAATGTAGACTGCAGAAATGTATTCAGCTAGTAGCTGTATACATTTCTGCAAACTACAAAATGGAGGCATGACAGCTCATAAAAATGCATGTATTAGAAGGGTTAGGCATGCCAAAGGCAAAATATATGGCCATAGGCATGAAAAATAATTTCAAAATTATAAAAATTAACTTTTTTTTTGTTGGCCGATTTTGGCCGTTTAAGCGCAGGGCAGCAGTACGCAAACAGGATCGGCCCGAAAATAATAAAAAAAGCTCGAAATAAGCTTTTAAACCAAAATCATAATTTTGCCATAATAGTCAAAGGCATGCATAACACAACAAGACCATGGAATAGTGGTTGCTAAGGGGGAAGGCTGAGTGTTGGTTTTGTAACCATGCATTAGCAGTCAATCCTATGCAAATGAGGGCAATGATACTGAATCACAGATTTCCCCTCAGTGCTAACTTGCACCCAATTGTGTAGGTGCAGTAAGACCATGGTGTAAGCCTAAGAGCTAGATGACTTCATAAAGGGGGTGTGTCATGCATACTGTAAGCTAATTGGAGCACTGTGGCCCGTGTTTGCCCTTAGCTAAGCACAGCTAAGGAAGAGGATGTGTCTGAAGCTGCCTAGCAGTGTTTACATTGTCTAAAACCGGTGTGCACGCCGCGCACCGGGTCTTAAAGAAAAACAAACAAAAAATAAAAAACAGGAAATAGCAGCTCTGGGTTTGTGCGGCGTGCCTCAGGGCTTAAACAAGAAGTCAATGGGAAGGGAAAACAGCAGTAGGAAGGTAATCAAGGAGAACTAGCATAGCTGGCAGGTGAAATGTATCAGAACTAACCAATTACACAGGCAGCAGCCCAGCCCAGCGCACTACTATAAACTATGCAAACACCTTTCACTCTGTTTTTTTCCACAAACACTACACCACTGGTGTACAAAAATGGGGAAATTCTACCTAACAAAAGCAACAAAATGATAGGAGCTGCTTTTGCTCTCATAAATCAACACGTGGAAGAGGCTAAGGGTGGTGAGGATGACAATGCTGATGACCAACCCACAGTGAGGGGAAGGAGAAGAGTGTACAGACTTAGGGTAACCTACCAGGGGCTACATGAGCTGGAGATAGTGGAGCACTACAGGGTGGACAGGGACCTCCTACAGCAAATTGTTGAGCTGTGCCGGCCACACCTCACACACAGATCAACAGAGGGGAACCCATCCCAGTGGATACCAAGATATGTGTAGGCTTAAGAATACTAGCCACAGGTACTTTCCAAAGGCCAACTGGGGATATCATGGGGATCTCACAGGCATCAGCATTCAGGGTACTCCACCAGTTCCTGGATGCCATGTCAGCACATGCCAGTGAGCACATATATTTGCACAACACCCATGAGGCGTTGACCAGCAATATGCATCTCTTCCACCAAATAGCAGAATACCCTATGGTAGTGGGTGCTATAGACTGCATGCACATACACTTCAAAGCAGCACCCAGTGAGTAGAGTAGGGTCTACATAAACCGCAAGGGCTTCCCCTCCATCATCTACCAGGTCATGTGCGATGCCCAGGACATTATAATGAATGTATGTGCTGGCAGCCCTGGAAGCTATCATGACTCCCACATCTGGCATATGAAGTAGCTGTACCAGAGATTTGCCAATGGGGACATCCCATATGGCCACCTAGTGGGGGATTCTTGTTACGCACTGGAGCCGTGGCTGATGACACCTGAACAAGAACTCCATAATGAGGCACCACACAGACCAGAATCATGCAAGAGTGTGTGTTTGGGATGCTTAAGTCATGGTTCCGGTGCCTGGACATATCTGGTGGAGCATTGCAGTACTCTCATAGGTTCATAAGTTCATAGGTTGGTACTAGGCTATACAACCATAGCCATAACAATTCCCTGGCCATTTCTTCCCACACTATTTACTTCCCTGGACCCCTGTCTAGCAGGGCGACTGATGTGATCCCTGGGGTGAATTTCCTTTCTTCCATCCAGTCATCAAGGTTCCTTTTGAAGAGGGCCAAAGAGGTACTCTGCTTGACATGTATGGGCAGTCTAATGAGGGATGAGTACAGTGGGACAATGACCTCTTATTTTCAGGATGAAAACCCTTAGTGATGAGGTGTGCCACATAGAAGGATTTCCTGACTGTTGTGGCATTGTGGTTATTGAAGGTAAGACCACTGTCCACCTGTGTCCCTAAGTCTCTTATCACACTTTCGGTGTTTAGTGTACTGCCACCTATGTGGTAATTCATGGGTACATGTTTTTTCACAAAGGGGATAACTATACATTTCTTGGCATTGAGCTTGAGCCCATGGCTCTGGCACCAAGCATCTGTTTCTGTAAGGCCCTTTTGTAGAGTATCGACATCATTTGGGGATTCAGTAATGGCTCCCAGTTTGCAGTCATCTGCGAACTTTGTTAGCCAGAGTCCCTTAGTGTTGGCCTATACTTCAGAGAAGTAGATGCCAAACAAGAGAGGTACCAGGACTGAAACTTCAGGTACTCTATTTGTCACTTGTCTGGAGCTGGATTTGGAGTCAGCTACTTTTACAGTGTGGGTTCTGTCAGTAAGCCAGTTGGCAACCCATCGAGTGACGTACGGATTAATGCCCAGCTTAGTAAGTTTATCTATGACTCCAGAGTAAGGGATCATGTCAAAGGCCTTGGTGAGGTCCAGATAGGCTGTGTGGACTGCCTTACCCTCCTCCACAGCTCTGGAGACTGATTCAAAGAAGTCAATCAGGTTCAGGAGACAAGATCGGCCCTTCACGAACCCAAACTGTGTGGGGTCCAGTGTTTTAAGTTTGCCGATGTCTTTGTTTATAAGTTCCATGATAATATGTTCCATGGCCTTGCAGATCAGGCTCGTCAGACTGATGAGGCGGTAGTTCCCTGGATCCAAGGTGGATCCCCCCTTGTGGAGTGGGATAACTGTAGTTGTGTGCCACTCAGTGGGCATGAAGCCTGAGGTGAGGGTATGATTAAACATGACACTTAGGTGAGGTGCCGGTTCATTTTGTAGTTCATGTAATACACAGCCCGGGATGTCATCTGGTCCCATGGATGCTGTATTGTTAGCTTTGAAGAGTGCAGTTTTTACCTGTGTTGCCATTATTACCGGAATTTGGCAATCTTCCGGTATTGAGATTGGCCATTTAGGGGGTGAGAGGGGGTGAAGTTGGCACTGAATTGATCTGCCAGGATATTGGCAATATCCTTGGGATCAGTATATGTAATGCCATTCTGTTGTAGCTCAGAGCAGATCTGAGCATTGCCATTTAGATTCTTGAAATAGTTATAGAATGCCTTGTGTTTGTTTTTGGAATCTTTGGCAATTTTATTTTCGTAACTAGCTTCGGAGGATTTTATGAGGGATCTCAGCTTCTTACTGAGGCTGGTAAGGGAGTTTTTTGCATCCTGGGATTTTCCTCTTTTCTGCAACAGTTTCTTCCTTTTGTTGTAAAGTTTGTTAATGGCAGGGGACCACCAGATTGACTTCCTTTTTTTGGAGGAGAGCATCTTGGTTCTATTTGGGATCAAGGGTGTAGCCAGGATTTTCAGATTTGTACTCACAGCTCCCAGACTGCTATCCCCCCCCCCCCCAGCAAGCCACACTCACAGCAGCAGATTACTTTCTGCCCTCTTCCTTAAACTGCTGACCACACCACGCCCCTTCCACAATGTTGCTGTCTGAATAGATCACTGGCAGACATACCTCTCAATTGCCCAGATTTTCGCCTCATATTTTTCATCTATTCATGATAAAATTTGTGGTTTTCTGGCAAATCACTGAGTACTGAAGTCATGACCTATTAAAACCAAGACAGATGAAAAAGGAACAAGCAGTCCAATACCAGCAAGCCAAATCAAATTTAATTCACGTTAGTGCTTTCGTTTAGATAAATCACATGAACCTCTTCAGACAAATTATTTAAATAACCATAATGCAGGTTAAAATGAGTTAATTAAGGACATCAATACCCTATGTTTACCTTATTATAATTTAAAGGTATCACAGTCATAGGCTTTAATACAACCTAATATGACAATAAAAAAATCATCTATCTAAAGCTTTTAATTTAAGAAGGCAACCTAAATAACAATAATCATTCAGGCCTGGGAAGGAAAATGCATTTAATTTTAGTTGCCATAAAAGTTCTCTTAATTCTAAGTCTAATGGTCCTCCCCTAATATTTTTCTTAACTTGCACCACTATCAAGTACTCAGAATAGTGGTCTGGAAAATCAACAATATGTTTAGCTAAGGCGTTATTAATGTTTTGCTTCCCTATGTTATATTGATGATCATAAACACATTGTTTGCATTGCCTTTCGGTCTTCCCAATATAAAATGATGTACTCCATTGGCACTGGGCTAAATATACAACAATTAAAGTTCCCTCATAGTTTGTATGAGATGCCATGTATCTTAAACATCTCTCTTACTGTGACAAATTTACAGTGGGTGCAAGCCCCACATTTTCTCATTCCCGGCATATAAACAATGGGGGAAGGGACTGCTCCAATAAGTTCTTTATAGTTTGTCCCCTCCTAAACACCAATTTAGGTGCATTTACAATTTTTGATCTAATAACAGAATCTTCTGTTACTACAGCCCAATTCTTAAACTAAATTTTCCTTATTTGTGTAGTAAGTGAGGAAAAAGTAGTGATAAAACGTATCTAACTAGTTTGAGAATCAGCTAAAGTCTCAGGTAAAGGACTCAGAGCATTATTATCCATTTTCCCACAATGTTCTTTTACTTGTAGTTGAGTGACAAGCTGATCTAGAAGTTCAAGTGAATATGCTCGTTTTAGGAACATGTCTTTCAATTTATTACATTCTTCCCTAAAATCCACTTCTTTAGCTAGATTGTGTTAATTGGCTGCTGGCTAGTGGGGGTTGGTTATTTTGTGTTTTTGTAAAAAAAAAAAAGTGTCTAAGGTTGTATCTTCTAGGATTTAAGCACTAACTTTGAGAGGGTTTCTGTCTATACACACTGAGCAGAGTGGAGGAGAGGTGTTGACTAGAACTCTTAGCTGAGATATATAAGTATCCTGTTTTTTTTTTCGATTATTTACACTGATTATTGTTTCTAGCAATTTATATATAACACTTTCTATTGCCTGCTGCATAGTTTTTGAGTGCATTTCATTGCTATTAACTAATCTGTATGGGTAACTGATTTGTTTGCAGTTAAAAGCATTTTGTAGAGTCTCATTGCTCCTTTATCTGTTTAAAAACTTTCATTTTGTGGCTTTCTGTAGTGCTTACTGTCTGTAGGCTAATAGCTTTAGTATTGTCCCCACCCTCTCTCCCTGTTGGTGTCTTGCTGTCATACTTGGTGGCTTTGCAGTTGCCGCCCCTACTGTAAATCTGATCTGGGACACTCCTCCCAGTCTAGTGTCATTAGCTCATTCTACCTAATACAGAGAGAACATTTGATAAGGCCTTCTGTTTCTCCTTTTTCCCTTTCAAAAAAAAAAAAAAATTTTGCCTGAATCTCCTTGTGTTCTGACTGTGCTTCTCAATCATTTTGGAAAAACAGAGTATATTTTAGAGCATTTATTATAACTGTAATTGCCTTAATATTGCTACAACTCAAGTGCTCTAGGTTGCACTGCATCTGAAGTGTTTGTGTGTTTTAGCTGCTTTTCTGTATATATATATATATATATATATATATATATATATATAGACTTCTCTGTATATGTAGACTAGCTACTTATTCTGCTGTGTTACTGCCTCTTAAATCGTTTTTCAGTTGTGCACTTGCCTTGTTTCATTTAAAAAGTTTTAAATTGCTAATTTTGTAGAGTTTTAATTGCATTTACTGTTTAGGACTACACACTCAAGTATGTTAGCCTTTTCTGTGTTTATTTACTGTATTATTGCATTGTTTAGCCTGTTCCAACAAAAAAAAATCCTATCTTGTTTGCTTGTTTCCCATCTTTTCGAGACAGTCCATATCTCAGGCTTTGCTTGTCTCAGGACTTTATTTTCTGTGCTCAGAGCTATCCAGACCTTGCTGTGGTAGAGGGAAGTCCTACTGCTTACCGGTGGGACTGGTGAGCATTGTCTGCCTATCTAACGCTAGAGGAGTGGTTTCCAGCTCTGAAATTGTAATTTTATTATCCTTTTTGGGCTGATTTCTATCCCTTTCAACTTTCTGGCTTAAAAATGCGTGTGTTTGCACATTTTTCACACCGTGCAGCACTGTGAGTCTACAGTTAAACTATTCCAGGTGTCAGAAAGTCTGCTCTTCAAATTTTCATAGAACTAGCGGGTTTCTCAGCAGTAGCACTAAAATCTGAACCCCTGTGACTAGCACTTGCTCTAGTACCTGCTGGAAAGCACTAGGAAGCCTGAAACTGATACAAGCACTCAGCTCTCCTTGTCAATAAGGAGAAATTAATCATAGGCACTAAACAGCCTATAACTGCAAAGTACCTTGCAAAGGTAAGGGAAAACAGCTCTTAAACTTTACAAAAAAGCGCCTAAACAGGCATGTGCAAGGGTCAGCCGGTGATTCCTCCTGTCAACCTGGTGAATCTGGGCATACTGGAGCAATGCGGCAACTGCCTCATGTACACAGACAATCCTTTCCTCCTACCACCCAACATTACTACCTGCGAGAGATGCACTTACAAACTGGAAGCAAAGCTCTCTCCGGCCAAGACTGTGCTAGACAGTCAAGAGGAGAAGGTTAACACCTGCATTACACCTCAAGCAACTCATAGCCCTTCAAAACCCACACCATCAACACCCACACATAGCAACACTAAACCCACATATGTGGAGGCCCTTAACATTAACCTGCCCAAGCAACAAGGACCTCCAAAGCCGAAATGCAAACAAACACCAGTCACAACCAAAGTGACACATAGCTTACAACACCAGTGTGCCACCCAACAACAGCCCCTAAGGCAAGACAATGTACCCAACACTTTAGTCATAGGTGACTCTATAGTCAGGCACACTGATGTCCCACTCACCAGGCTGAACAAGGAGAAAATTACAGTCAGCTGCCTGCCGGGTGCCAGGATCCGCCACATAACACATGCACTCAAGTCACTCCACAACAAGTACAAATATGACTCTGTCATTATCCATGCTGGAGTGAATGACTTGAGACGTACCTCCCTGGACTACATGAAAAGAGACATGGAGGAGCTCTTGGATCATGTGACCCAGGCAGGTATGACCCTAGCCCTGAGCAGCATTCTGCCTTCGCCCAGAATGATACCACAGTATAAGGACAAAATGATTGACTTCAACAATTGGCTAAGCTTCTGGTGTCATTCAAAGGGGATCCAGTATTTGTCTGCCTGGGAAGACATGATCGACAAACCATGATGCTTTGCCAGAGATGGTCTGCACCTGTCACCCCTGGGATTCAGGTTACTGGCTAAAGCTTTTGCCACCCCTATAGTGCCTTTTTTAGGCAAGGTTCAAAGGATAAAACCACCAGCGTAACAGATATAGGTATGCAAAATCTGAAATTAATGCTACTCAATGCTAGAAGTCTAAACCTCAAAATGCACTCTCTCGAGGCACTCCTAAAAATGGAGAACATCGATATCTGTGCAGTAACTGAGACCTGGTTCAAGGATCCAGAGAGCACCCCTGCAATACCAGGCTACAATTCTTACCACACTTTTCAGCCACAAAACCAAGACCGAAACACTAAAGGTGGAGGAGTGCCCATATTCACCAAGGATATTCACACCTCCAGGCTAGTTGCCCAACACAATGCATCTGAAATTCTCCAGGTGCAACTAACACTAGGTAAGACTGCAATACAAATTGTAGCTTGCCACAGATCTCCCACCATGCCCCAAGATTCTCACTACATCTTTCTAAACATACTGGAAAATATTAAGATACAACCAAACACCCTAATACTGGGTGATTTCAACTACCCTGTCATTAATTGGGAAAACTACTCGGGTACCAACTCCATTTCCCATTGGTTCTTGGAATTCATAAATTCCAATGCTCTGGATCAACTAATCCATTGTCCCACCAGGGGCTCCAATATCCTAGACCTGGTCATTACCAACATGGGAGATAGATGCTCCACACCAGTGGTCACCCCCTCATTGGTCAGGTCTGACCATAATCAAATCACCCTTGACATCCATATCCCACCCCCACCCCCCAGTAAGGAAACCTCCTTAAAAAACTTCTCCAAAGCCAACTTCATGCTACTGAAGTCAGAAGTGACAAACTTCACAACACCCATGCAGATGGGATCTGGAAGTTCGACTGCAGAATCCTACACTAAGGCACTGTACGAGCACATCCACTCGTGCATGAATCGTGCCATCCCAAATAGAACCAAGATGCTCTTCTCCAAAAAAAGGAAGCCAATCTGGTGGTCCCTGCTATAAACAAACTATACAACAGAGGGAAGAAACTGTTGCAGAAAAGGGGAAAATCCCAGGATGCAAAAAACTCTCTCACCAGCCTCAGTACGAAGCTGAGATCCCACATAAAATCTTCAAAAGCTAGTTACGAAAATAAAATTGCCAAAGATTCCAAAGACAACCACAAGGCATTCTATAGTTATGTCAAGAATCTAAATGGCAATGCTCAGATCTGCTCTGAGCTACAACAGAATGTCATTAAATATACTGATCCCAAGGACATTGCCAATATCCTGGCAGATCGATTTAGTCCCAACTTCACCCCCCTCTCACCCCCTAAAGGGCCCATCTCAATACCAAAAAATTGCCAAATTCTGATAATCACGGCCACACAGGTAGAAACCGCACTCTCCAAAGCTAAGAATACAGCATCCATGGGACCAGATGACATCCCAGGCTGTGTACTATATGAACTACAAAATGAACTGGCACCTCACCTAAGTGTCATGTTTAATCATAGCCTCACCTCAGGCTTCGTGCCCACTGAGTGGCACACAGCTACAGTTATCCCACTCCACAAGGGAGGATCCGCCTTGGATCCCGGAAACTACCAGTCTGAGAAGCCTGATCTGCAAGGGCATGGAAAGCATTATCATGGAACTTATAAACAAAGACACTGGCAACCTTTAAACTCTGGACCCTACCCAGTTTGGGTTTGTGAAGGGCCGATCTTGTCTCCTGAATCTGATTGACTTCTTCGAATCAGTCTCCAGAGCTGTGGACGAGGGTAAGGTGGTCCACACAGCCTATCTGGACCTCGCCAAGGCCTTCAACACCATCCCCCCCTCTGGAATCATAGATAAACTTATTAAGCTGGGCATATATCCCTATGTCAATCCATGGGTTGCCAACTGGCTTACTGACAGAACCCAGACTGTAAAAGTAGCCGACTCCAAATCCAGCTCCAGACAAGTGACAAGTGGAGTACCTCAGGGTACAGTCCTGGGACCACTCTTGTTTGGCATCTACTTCTCTGAAGTACAGGCCAACACTAAGGGACTCTGGCTAACAAAGCTTGCAGATGACTGCAACCTGGGAGCCATTATTGAATCCCCAAATGATGTGGATATTCTACAAAAGGGCCTTACAGAAACAGATGCCTGGTGCCAGAGCCATGGGCTCAAGCTTAATGCCAAGAAATGTATCGTTATCCCCTTTGGAAAAAAACATGTACCCATGAATTACCACATAGGTGGCAGGACACTAAACATCAAAAGTGTGATGAGAGACTTAGGGACACAGGTGGACAGTTGTCTCACTTTCCTTAACCACATCACCACAACAGTCAGGAAATCCTTCTATGTGGCACACCTCATCACTAAGGGCTTTTCATTCAGAAAAAAGGAGGTCATTATCCCACTGTACTCATCCCTCATTAGACCCATTATAGAGTATAATGCCCCATTTGGTAAGTACCTCACAAGACATCTGCAACAGCTGGAAAGGCCACAGAAATTCCTCACTAAAAGAATCACAGGCCTAAAGCAGATGCAATATGCTGACCATCTAAAAAAACTCCAGCTATACTCTGTCGCATATCGTCTACTCAGAGGCAATCTCTACTTAACATACAAGGCCATATCAAACCCTGAGCTGTTGGACATGCTCCCCTTAAAGAAATCCCAATCCCTCAGAGCCACACACTCCAGGGATCTAAACCTTATCATCACAATGAACAAAACATGCTGGAGGGATAGGTTCCTGACCCAGCGACTCCCCATACTCTGGAATAGACTGCCCATACATATCAAGCAGAGCGTCTCATTGGCCCTCTTCAAAAGGAACCTCGATGATTGGATGGGAGATAGGAAATTCACCCCGGGGATCATGTCAGTCACCCTGCTAGACAGGGGTCCAGAGAAGTAAATATTGTTGGAAGAAATATCCAGGGAATTGTTATGGCTAGGCTTGCATAGGCCCTAGGGCCGATAGCCTAATACCAACCTATGAATCTATGAACCTATGAATGATGTCATGCGGGCTGCTCTTACTAATTGTCTCTTAATCATGGCCCTCTTGTGATGAAGAGGGTGGGCACTTTCAAAATGTCCAAATAGTCCCAAGTGCCTGTAAGTACCACAGAGCTCCACAAGGCAAAGTAAACACTAAACATCCTCAAGCACACACAATGTCCACCTACTTTTCTAAATATTCATCTATTAGGACAATTCAGCATTGCTGCATAATACTTACTGAATTTGTCCTATAAACTGTGTTAGACATAATTACCAATGACAGAAAAATTGTACCCAGTTCTCAGTGTTGTATGACATTTAGTACAGGATTAGTAGCCGAGCAAAACTAGAACTGCTAGGTAAATTGAATTATCAGCTGCTGCAAACAAAATGATAATTGCTGGGCAAACTGAATTTTTAAGACAGTATATGAATCACAGCAGAAAAGTAGTTTACTATAGTCAATATAGAATTATTGATATAAGCAGATCCAGTTTAAAAAAATAGTAGAGTCTGTTAAAGGTGTGTGTCAGTGCAACCCAACATCAGCAGCAAGAGTTTTCTAAATTAAGGACTGCTCTACTGCTTTTAAGTTGTTTTGAGCTCTGCTTTTTCTGTTCTAACATAGTTATCAATTTAAAACATTTGCAATACAACAGCTGTTTACCCAGTAAGGAGAAAATAGTGGAAATAAGATCCAGTTCATCAATCTCAGAAAAACAGAAGATGTGTATCCATGGGAGCCAAAGAGAAAAACTGTTGACAGTTACACCGCTAGCACCCTACATACATGAATGGAATCTCAAGCGTTTGCTTAAGGGAAGCATACTAAACCAAGGCAACTGCACTAGACCCAAGAAAGAAACTCAGTCTTATAATTTTTCTTTCAAGGAATACATAAATTGTTCCCAAGGCTCAACGTTCAGAGCTGACAAGATAGATACTACATCCCAATATACTGAGAAGATAGTTGCTTGTGAAGACAAAAAACATAACTGCAAATACAACCTGCTTCTTTACCTCCCACCACCAAAATGATAACAGTCACCTTTTTTGTGCACCTATGGTGCTACATGCTGAAAGAACAAATGAACATTCTCGTAGGTCTGAATGTAAGGAACGTTAAACAAATAATTACCACACTCTTCTTAGTCCTGATATAAGCTAGTGTAAGGGATCTTGTATGCACACATCTTAAGTAGAGTTGGTTTCTTACTGCTCGAGGCACAGGGCAAAAGTTGTGGATGGGGTCTATTTACTAAGCCTATATCAAACTTCCACACTACAGAGTGTTTTACAACCAAAGTCTATACATGGTTGCATAAACAAATCTGGTTCCTTTCAGAAATAAATACATCAAATTCAGAAATAAACCCCATTTGGTGGAGCCCTAATATAAACAGGATGTATAGTAATAAAAAAGTATTGCATGCAAAAATAAATCTAACTTTCAAGAAGCCCAAAAAAGCTCTTGCTGAACTAAACATTAATCTAAACAGGTTCCTAATGAAATCAACCATAACCAGATATGAGACAAAAATTGCCATCCAGGCAAAAAGACAACCATAAAACCTTATTTATCTATGTTAGAAATCTCAGAACCAATGCCCAGCACTGTGTAGAATTAATAGTAACTGATAACACATACTTAGATCCAGCAGACAACTGGCCAACAAATTCAGCTCAAACACACTGACCCTTCAGTATTTTCAGATCAAATACCTGCATATGTAATACTTTATTTATTTATGTATTTATTTATTTATGTTATTTAACATTTGTTAACCAGGAAAGTTAACCTTCAAACCTCCAAACAATAAATTATAAAGTCACTATCTAAGGCAAAGAACACTACATCTATAGGGCCAGATAACATAGCAAGCTGCCTGCTAGTTAGTCTGAAACATGATTTGTTAGAACCCCTACAGAGGCTAATCAATATTAGCCTCAATGCAGGTTTTATGCCAGATGAATGAAGGACAGCAACAGTCCTTCTCTTACCCTTCAACAAAGGTGAGGCTTCAGTAGACTCAGGCAATTATACGCCCATAACCCTGATGTGAACTTATGCCAACAATATGATGTCCTTTAATGACCGCATACCCACTGTTGTAAGGAAGCTCTTTTTCTTTGCACAACTTGTATCTAAACACATGGTGTCCAGATCCAGAGACATAATTATTCCAGTGTAACTGGCACTCATTAGGCCAATCATTAAGTATAATGTCCCTTTTAGTATGTTCCTGTTGAAACACTTGTCACAACTGAAATGACCACAATGCTTTCTCACTAAAAAAAAACATAGTTTAAATCATAAAAACTACGCAGGCTGTCTCAAAGCCTGGACTCTCTTCTCAGAATCACACAAACTATTCAGAGGTGACCTCTGCCCTCACATATAAAGTCTGACCAGACCCTGTTCTGTTAAATCCATTACACATTAACAAGTTCAGTGGTGTCATAAACACCCACTCAATAGAACATGCTGGAAGGACAGGCATTTATCACACAGAATATCACTTCTATTGAACCATGTTTTATTCCATACAAAGCAGAGTACTTTCCTACTGTATTCAAATATACTTTGGACTAATGGATGGATAACTGAAAATTCATCCCTGACTTAGTACCATTGGCCCTCAAGAATAGGGAAAATGTGTAACTATCCCATCATAAACTTGTTTGGTACATCTTTGCGTAATCGTGTTGCAAAATATAAGAGATACTAATTATCATACAAATGCAAGGCCAGACTTCTTAGGTACTCACAGGTCAGCAGCCTAACAGGTAGTTAGGATTCATTAATCATCACGATGCTACAATGGTCATGAAATCTTTATGTCTGGCATAACTGACAATAAAAAGTATTTCCTCTTGATCCAAGGAAGTCTTTGCCTCTCTATATTCTGCACTGATCAGGCACCAAAGATGTGACAAAAAAAGATCACTGACCTAAAGGAAATGAGCTATCAAGAGAGGCTGAAGGCTTTGCCCCCTCTATTCAGTGTCCTGTAGACTTCCTAGAGGAGATCTGTGTTTTGCACTGCTGGATCCCTAATGGCCTGGAAGTCAAGACCTCTTCTTTATCTGTAAATCAAACAGACCGGTGAACACTAGAACCAGAAATCTGAACCTGCTTCAGCAAATAAACAAATCACAACAAACAGATTTATCATGCAATGACTACTTTTCTATGGAACAAACTTCCTCTACAGATCAAGTACTGTAACACTATCTTCCTTTAAGAAGGACTTAGACAAGTAGATGGGTGTTTATAAAGTCAACCTGATATTATTCGCCTATAACTCCTTGAAAAAGGTAAGTTCTAAGGGTGAGTACTGGCAACTTGTGAATGGGCACACGGCCCATTTACCTTGTACACTGTAGGGGTTGTAAACTACATGTCTACAGGCAGCTTCAAAACTTCTAGCAAACTTCTGTAGTACTTAACTACTAGAAAAATAATATGTGCAAAAAATAAAAGATGAGTAATCCATTTCTCCCCATACCGACTTCCTTTAAATACAGTTTTCCTTTTTATTCCCCATTTAGTTATTCATAATTCAAGTAAAACTTAATACAACACTGTTTTATACATTTAGTATAAACTACCTATGAATGCTCTCAGCAGTGGCAACAAATGTGGAATATGTGTGCACACATTGTTTTCATTTATATGTACACATGCACACACACACACACACACACACACACACACACACACACACACACACACACACACACACACACACACACACACACACCTCCTGCATTACTTCTGCCTTGACTGGTAGACAAATTGCTGTACAAATTGCACAAAGTACTAAAAAACCATACCTCTCAATCCCTAGGATGACAATGAGACCAAACAAAACGAAAAACTTAGGGGAGACTCAGGCCCTACTATTGTTGTTATGTACTAACAGAGCTGTCCTGGTAAAATAACAGGTTTTTAATTAGCATAGTTTTTCTCTAAAATATGAAGTGTGATGTGCAGATACATACCTCTCAAGTGTATCTTTTTATGAGGAACATTTCTCATTTGTGGTCTTAAAAAGTTTATGTTCCTCAAAGTTCCACATTGAAAGAGTCTGCCACACATTCAGTTTTAGGCATTTTTGTAACTAATAAACAGGACAAATAGAACAAAATCATGTTAAGTCATTAAAAAAGTTTCTCCAAGTAAAAATAAATTTTAAACATCCTATGAGCTCCCTAGTTGAAGTTGTTAGTAACCTGTTAGCAAGTGTTCCACACTTTGCCCATTTGTTCCACATTATAAGAGGTAGTGTTTCTCATTTTGGAGAAGGAAGGTTGAGAGTTATGTGCAGATGTCTCACTATTTACTAACTACTGCAGTGTTGAACAATCTGCCAGAAAAGTGTGCATTTTATGAGGAGCAGACAAGAAATATGTGACAAAATCCATAATGTTCAATAGGGGAAAATAGTACTGCAACAGTAAAAAAAGTCAGACATATGAGCCACCTTGTTATCTTGAATTCTGGCTTAAGATGGAAAGATGCAATAAAAATATTGCATAATAACGATATGAATCAGTCAGGTAAGGTTAGAAAAGACCAGGAAGGGAGACTGGATGAACAAATCACAAAGAAACAATGGGGCGATATATGTGACTCCCAAATATGCTACAAAGTCTAGAAGATTTAGGATCCTTGCTTGGAAGTGTTTACATAGGTATTTTCATACCCCAAGTAGACTCCAAAGAATTTTTCTTCAGGTAGACTGCAAATGTTGGAGGTGTGATGGGGAAGAAAGACATCATTAGGAACATATTTTATCAAGGATAGATTTTATATACTTAGAACATTACTGCAATTGCAGGTTTTGCAATAGAATGCTTTTTCTGAAGCATATTACATCTGAAACTCAAATGTACCTTATTTAGTGACTGCAACTCACAACACATTTGCCAGAAAACTACAAACTTTAAGAAGAAAATATCAGAAATGTGAAGCACAATCAACGACACATCCCTGAGTTTTATTTAAATACTTGTTATTAAAAATGCGCCACACTGATTTACTTGCATCATTGCCAACTTACAAAAAAAAAAAAATAAGAGCTAATATATATGTTAATGGCTTGACAGAAAGCTACATGTTTTACAAGGACTAGACCAAAACATGACACCAAATGAAGCATATTCACATAATTTTTGGTTGCTTTGCCAAGGTTTAAAAATGGCTGTATACAGCTACATCACTTAATGTATCCTAACCCCTAATCTGAAACAAAAAAGTATTTTTTCCTAGCTGATTTGGCAAAATATATCCCTGTTTTTTTTTTTTTTACTTTACTTGTCATTGCCAATTTTCATTTTCTAGCAACTTGTAAAAATATAAAACTTTTACAGTTATACATCACTTGCCTTTGGTGCATCTCCCCTGACTCACTAAGGAATTAACCAAAGGAATCCTGGGCAATACAGTGAAACTTGTAGTTCCCTCTTATGACATGGATTGAAAAACTGACTGAATACATTCCTTTCAAAAAGGAAAAAAGTTTGTTAGTAAAAAAAAATAAAAAAAAAAATATATATATATATATATATATATATATATATATATATATATATATATAAACAGGTCACAATACAAGTAGAAGGCCTGCAGCAGAAAACAGAACAGACAACAGAAATTATTAAAAGAGGAGACTCCAGAAAAAAACGATCCAAAGTAATAAATAAATAAAACAAAAGCTGTCACATAAGGAATGCAGCAGCACCATCTGGTAAAAATTGTATGGAATTCTACAAAACACTGCTGGTGCTAAGGTATATTTAAAGTTTTGTTAGAAAAGAATGCCTTTAAAACTTCCTCGCCTGCACAACTGCAGTTGCTGACGTTACTGACGCACCTCCTTCACTCTCATGCACAATACCGGCTAAACAATGAAAGACAAGCCGCATCTAAGAACCACAAAGTCGGTTCATTTTCACACCTCTTTCCCTTGCCTTTTGAACTGCAATAATTGGGTAATTATCACCCGTTTACTGAAAAAATGACAATGATGCAAATGCTAGATGAGCTGCAAATTACTATGCTGTCTCAATCAAGGCATTTGCATGTGCTAAGTTGTTATTTCATTTTATTTACCTGAATTTTAGATTTCACCCCTGGGTCCTAGTGCCCTCCAAGTTCTACCCCATTCACAAAAAAACTGTACTGAAGTGTGTACAGTGAGTATGCCTCCCGACGTCCCTGTTAGGGACAGCACGATTCATGCATGAGTGGATGTGCTCGTACAGTGCCTTAGTGTAGGACTCCGCAGTCGAACTTTCAGTTCCCGTCTGCATGGGTGTCATGAAGTTTGTAACTTCTGACTTGAGTAGCATGAAGTTGGCTTTGGAGAATTTTTTTATGGAAGTTTCCTTAATGGGGGTGGGGGTGGGATGTGGATGTTAAGGGTGATTAGCTTATGGTCTGACCTGACCAACGAGTGGGATGACCATAGGTGTGGAGCATTGATTTCCCATGTTGGTAATGACTAGGTCTAGGATATTGGAGCCCCTGGTGGGATTATGGATTAGTTGATCCAGGACATTGGAATTTATGAATTCCAAGAACCGTTGGGCAAAGGTGTTGGTACCCGAGTAGTTTTCTCAGTTAATGGCAGGATAGTTGAAATCACCCAGTATTAGGGTGTTTGGTTGTATATTAATATTTTCCAGTATGTTTAGAAAGGTGTAGTGAGAATCCTGGGGCATAGTGGGGGATCTGTAGCAAGCTACAATTTGGATTACAGTCTTACCTAGTGTTAGTTGCACCTGGAGAATTTCAGACGCATTGTGTTGGGCAACTAACCTGGTGGTGTGAATATCCTTGGTGAATATGGACACTCCTCCACCTTTAGTGTTTTGATCGTGGTTTGGTGGCCAAAAAGTGTGGTAAGAGTTGTAGCCTGGTATGGCAGGGGTGCTCTCTGGAGCCTTGAACCAGGTCTCAGTTACTGCACAGATATCAATGTTCTCCATTTTTAGGAGTGTCTCGAGAGAGTGCATTTTGAGGTTTAGACTTCTAGCACTGAGTAGCATTACCTTCAAATTTTGCATGCTTGTACCTGTTACGGTGGTGGTTTTGTCCTTTGAACTTTGCCTAAAAAAAGCACTATAGGGGTGGCAAGAGCCTTTGCCAGCTACATGTACCCAAATTGTCATTGTATGTGCCATGCTACACAATATGATCCTGCGGAAAAAGCTGCAGCAGAAACAGCACGGGGTAGGGCCACACAACCCCCCACCATTACCAAGGTCAGCACAGGCACAAAGTGACTCAGAGGAGGAACAACCTGAGGTTGCCCCTGTAGGCAGAAGGAAGCATGCCCAGTATGCCCAGGCTTTAACAAAGAGACAATGCATAGCACATACACTGACATGGTAGGAACCCAGGGAATTGCACCTCTCTCTCACTCACACATACAGTAAAAGGGATGCCAAACATGACACTACCTGTGCTTAACCATGTATAGGGAGTGTACTATGTGCATCCAACATAGTCAGTCCTCCAGCACCATCCTCAATACTGGCACAGCCACAAGATAAGTCACTCTCACTATCAATTACTGAATGGAGTAGAATGTTCTGCTACTTGTATCTATGGTATGGATGTGAGCATACAAGGGAATCGGGAGGCTGAATGGGATGGCAGCAGATAGTGGACACCTATATGGGCAGCATGAAATCCATAACAAATACTGGTGTCAACACACTAGGCAGTACTAGACATGGTGACAAATCCGACTGCAGGACGTGTGGGCCAAATGTGTGTCTATAGGGCACACACATGCATGTCAATGAGGCTCACATACCCAACAACAGTCTCAGCCAGCAGGACAGGTGTAGATGACCACAAAGAAAGGCTGTGCTAAGGCCTCTGATTGATGGCAATGGAGAACAGCCCCCCTCCAGACCTACACAGACAGACTACAACAGGTCAGACAGTCGGAAGTTAGTTCTGTAGGGTAAAAAGTCTGAAACTGACATGTAGGTCAATAAAACCTAAGATCTGTACTACACTGATATGCCTCTAGTCTGCATGATAGGTCAGAATACAGAATGAAATGGAAGCCAACAGAGTACCTGAAATACCAGTATGGTCATAACAAATGTTTACAGTTGTCAGGTGTGCCCCTCCACAATCCTATGTAAAAATGTAGTAACAAGTACGTGTGGGTATAATTACACTAGACCACAGATTACCTGAGCTGGTCAAATTATCAGGATAGATTGCTGCACGTGTACAATATGCAGGGTTCTGTGTGTTAGGTTGTTGTGTGTTATATATTGTGTGAAAGTGGTCAGCATGTAGGCATAGAGGGTTGTGTCCTGGTGGCCAATGGCCAGTAGTGTAGATGATAGGTCCAAGTTCTAACAACTGCAGTGGCAAACGCAATGCATTCCAGCAAGACCCAATCCAGCAGTAATTCATACTAATTGTTCAGATGTAATATCTGTCACCATCTGAAAGATGGACATGGCATGAATGTGGGCCCAGACATACACATAGTACACAGGTGGAAGTACCCTAGACAGAGAGTGTATAAAATGTTACTGTCAGATGGACACACATTTGGAATTGTACATACAGGTTAGCAGCACATTAGTTGTCTGTGTAGTATGGAATACTGATGTAGTCTGGCCAAACACTGACAGACCACAAAAGGCACAGTTATGAAGTAATGAGAGACTAACTATGTCCCCGCACAAGACAGCATAAGGGGAATGTCGCAGGTATATCTGTGAGTCGGGTGCAAGTAGCTTCCATAGCATACATGCACTCAGCTCACCCCACCATCAGCCACAGGCACCTCACAGGTCATATCCCTGCTGTTGGGAATGAGTACAATATGACCCCCATGTTTATATGGGAATACCCACAGAATGCAGCATGCTGAAGAAGTGTCCCATGCAGGTGTGTCCCTAGCTGTAAGCAACACCCTGCCAACATCCACACCAATCGATAATAATGATAGAAACTATTACAATTAACACATTGCACACCCACCCTGTCACCCCAGGGGAATACAGTGGCTTGCAGCCTGGGACTGTAGGAGTGACAGACTGCACTGGCCAGCTACAGATGGCCTGCATCACTATCAAATGCCCTACAGTACTCTGTCAAAGGCCTGTGTCTCACCCGTACTGCCAATGTATGTTATCTCATGGAGTCCCAAACAGAGACATAACACAGTCCACAGAATACAAATGCAAGGCCATGTCAACAAATCCCAGTAGCATGTCCACCATGTCCTACTGCATGAACTGTGGACCAACCCCTAAATACTGCTGGGATGAAGTGATAGCTATAGGGATACTTATCAGATATCACTTGCATAATGCTAGGAAGGGGATAGAATAACGGGGGGGGGGGGGTAGAAGCATGGATGCCATGGAGTGTGTGAAGTCTGAAACTGTGATGTGTGCCCATACTATCCCTGCCTGCAAACACAGAAATGGGTGGCTACAAACCTGCTTGTAAACCACAATGCGAATGGGTAATGACCACATATATCAGCCCTGCCTCTGGGTAACCTGTGTAAATCTGTACAGCTGAGAGGTATTGCCACAGCAGGATATGGCCATTCTCTCACCGATAGATGTACAAGCATGAGATCCTCAGCCACCACAGTACCAAGGTGCTGGACCATTTACACAGACCCATCAGCAAGTTTCTGCAGCTCCCCCTTCAGAATGGCATGATTGTGCAAGAATATGTAGGCTGCAGACCACAATACTGGACACAGCTTCATTCATCTTGTAATCCCCAGGAAATTACTGTGAGCAAATACATATATCTGTCAGTAGTTGATGACATAATACATCACAGTGTAAAACAGTACATATGTCTGAATATCTCTGCTAACACCAAAACCATGCAGCAGAAGCAGCACATACATAATTAGTTACAGTATCCCACTATCCTTTGCCCATTGTGACCCAATATTGTCAACCGATCTTCAGATATCCTACAGAAACAGGTTGTTAGCTGTAGGTGTAGAACACAAATACCTACACTGGAGTACAACCTACCTGGAATGGAGTCACACATTCAGTACAGATGGTCATACTGGGCATGCTTCCACACTTAACAGAAATGAAGCCCATCTCTGGCAACAACAATGGATTATACATATCTTCCAATACACAACCACCCTTCGTCAGTACATCTGACTATACATATCTGTCAGTCACAGATGTCTGTGCACACACTCCACATTCCACACAAGTCATGCTTTGCACATACACTGGATAGGAATACACACATATATCCAAGACAACACACTATAATAGGTCAAACATACACAGACATAGATGTGGGGAAGAGAGAGAGACAGACAGTGACAAAGAGCTTCCCATCATGAGGCCTGTCCCACCTACCACACATCAAATTGGACAATATCACATGATGTGCCAATGTGTATCACTGCAGACATTTTGCTTCTGGCAGCCCTCAGCACTATAGTGTCTGTGGTGCTTGTGATAACTGTGTAACATGACAGTGCAAGTCATTTTTCATTTAGCAGTTGTATACACAGTCCTGTCAAATGTAAAGTTGTGTGTGACTGAGTGTTGTGTGTGTTTCCAGAGGAATGGCTTATGGCCCATTCACACACACACTGCACTCCCCATTGCCCTAGTTTAGCTAGCCTGCTGATGTCAGTCACCTTGAAATACCCCTTTGGACAAGGCACATTCCTATAAGCTTTGTGGCATGTGTGATAACTATGTAATGCTATAGTGTCATGTAGCAGTTAGATAGGAGCTCTAATCCCAGACATGGCAACTGTGTGTGTGTGTGTAGGGACCAATGTTTTTGAGGCCATTCACAGTCACTATACCTCCCTTTGCCCTACTTTATCTACCTTGAAATATACCTTTGGATAAAGGCTAGCCCTATAAGTTCCATGCTGCGTGTCATAAATGCAGAACAATGTACAAGCAGTAACTATGCAACTATGGGTTTGAATCCCATCTCTGGCAAGTGTTCGTGTGTGTACCTCAAAGTTTTTGTCCCTATTTACAGCTTGTACACATCTCCGAACCTGACTTTAGCAGTCCTACAGATATCACCCACCTTACAAGTATCTGTTGCAAAGCCTATACCATGTCAGGTTAGTGGTGCATGTGGTAAATGTGTAACTATAATGTTCTGTAAAAGTTGTTAGATAGAGGTTTTAACCTCACCCCTGGCAAATGTAAATGTGTGATTAGGGTGAAATTATTTTTGGGATCTCTCACCTACTACATCACCCAATGCCATTATTTACAAGGGCTGGTGATATTCCTCACCTTAGAAGTACCTTGGGACAGCATACATCTAATAATCTCTGTGGTGCGTGTGATAAAGGTGGTACACTGTAGTAGCAATACATAGCTAGGTAGGGGTTTGAATCTCATTACTGGCAAGTGTGTGCGTTTATCATCGGTGTCCTGTGTGGAGGTTGATGTGATTGTTTAATGACAGGATTCATTGTGGGTGGGTTTTGCTAAATTCTTATACTGAGTACCTACTAAATGTCACAATGTCCACCTTAGAAGGACAACAGATGCCAAACAGCAGAGAGGCTGGTGTAGATCGGTGAACAATATAGGCAGCCCTTGCATTACCCAGAGAGCACTCTCCACCCATGTCTCATACACAAACACACTTGGCTAGGCAGCAACCACTATATTGGTAGTTCCCTGAATATTGCCTCACAGATAGTAACCAAGGTGTGATTGCAGTAGACTACATGCCTATTCACCACAAGACTGCTACTGACATCAGAATGTACTGTGATGTATAACATCTCCTGACTGGGTGTGTGTTATCCAACAAGTAAAAGGATATGGCACCCTGTTCCATCCCTACAATAGACAAATAATTGCTTACATTGGTCCTTTGCTATGTTCTCCACTGGAAGCCCATAACAACTGTAGAGTCTGCAAATGTAACCCACAAAGGGAATACCATGCCTTATACACATGGCCTGTATGGACAGATGCCACTAACTCCAATGAATACCTGTATCATGCTGTCAGTGTTGGTACAGGCACAACCCCAGTTCCATAGCCAGTTCTCACCACATGAGGTCAGGAATGCCACATCAGATTATAACAATCTGTCCACACAACATGCCCCAGAGACCCCAGGTACATTTCACATGTCACAGAACATGCATGTGAGACATGTGCACAACCCAGACACTGTTCATGTTATGGAATATAGGTCACATACATGGCAAGCATTGCACAGCACTGGCCACCCACAATAGTAACCCAGATGAGTGGATGGTGAATACAATGCCCACCTGTGTGGGCCAATCCAGGGACTACACCCCTGAGGCACACTGGAGACCATTGTCATGTAGCCTGATGCCAAGGTATTCCCTTTGCCTAGCCTTCTACAGCCTTCTGGCATAGTCAAGTACTACACACCTGTGAAGCAATGAACCCATGCATGTCAGTACTGGCAAGTGTGTGTGTGTGTGTGTGTGTGTGTGTGTGTGTGTGTGTGTGTGTGGGTATTAATGATTTTGAAGCCATTCACACTCACTACACCTCCCATTGCCCTACTGTAGCATGCCTTCTGATGTCAGTCACCTTGAAATAACCCTTTGGCCACATATCAGCCTGATAAGCTTTGTGGCGCATGTGATACCTGCATAATACTGTAGTGTAGTAAACTAGTTAGTTAGGAGTTCTAATCCTGACCCTACCAACTGTGATAATGTATGTGAGTCCCTGAGAGAGTGTGGTTGTGTCTTCCTTGCCACCTACTTTTGTGGACAGCCACATGTACTACACTTCCCTTATCCCTCCTTTATCACTGTTGCTGATGTCACTCACCTTCAAAGACACTGTAGGACAAATGTCCAACATATAAGCTTCATGGCATGTGCAATAACTGCATAACAATGTAATAGCAATACATAGTTAGGTAGGGGTTTGAAACCCAATACTGGTAAGTGTCTGTTTGTGTGTATTATCAGTGCCCTGTGTGGGTGTTGGGGCTGATTGTATAATAACAAAGTCTATTGCAGTGTGGGTTTTGCCACATCATCATATTGAGGAGCTACATGTCCCATTGTTAACATTACAAGGCCAACATTTTTCAAACATTGTAGAGATTCTAGTCGACAATCCTCAGCCATAAATGTGTACAGACATGTGCAACAACCATTTGACAGTATGGATTAGTACACAATATAGGCAACCATCATAATTCCCAGATACCACTCTCCACCCATGGATCATACACAAACATGCTTGGCTCTTACTCTCCTACTCCCTTCCTTTATTACTTTGTCTCTGTGTGTCTCTCTCACTCCCTCTCTGGTGGATGTGGAAAAGTACACCTGCTTTGCTTAGGCAGCAGCTTGTGTTTTGAAAGTGATGCTCATGATCAGCTGATGGCCTGTGCACGAACTGCAGTCCACCACTAGCTGATTGAATGTGGAACAGCTGTTTTATCATTCCTACAGCCAATTGCATGGAAACACACCCCTATAACTAAGCACTTCATGTGGATGTTGACCCTTTTCATTCACTGTGAGCAGAACTTCATGTGGGTGTTTGACAAACAGCATCACAGATGGTAGTTGGATATACCTCTTACAACATACACTGTGGAGACAGACCAACAAACAGGAGGGGGATGTTCCAGACATGAGGACAGAATGTAAGTATTGCTCTTCTACATTTGAAGTAATGTTGGTTTAACAGGGTTTGTGTGGATATGGCTGTTCTACAAGATTTAATATCTGTCATGACAATGTTATGTGGTTGGGGAAACTCTCACTTGTAAGGCTATCTACAGACTGGCCAGTGTTTGGAGTCTTACATGTGTTGTGTTACTCACACATTTCCTACCTTTAGAAATGCAGTAGCATACTCTGAGGATTGCAGTCAGTACATGGTGACAGCCATGTGAGTTACTGACTTCATATCCCTCAGTAGACATATGTCACAACAAACCCTGTTACACCAGTAAATGTATGGGTTTATCATAGCAACATGTCAATACTGGCCCCGTGTTAGTGCCCCCAGCCACAACTCTGTCAACCTTTGTACATATGTCATGCAGTAAGAGGTGCATATGTTCAGTACATCATTATTTGCTGACATCATACTTGATAACAAGCCAGTGAGATATCAAACTGCTAGACATGTTATGTAGAGTAGGCCTTATATTTGAGGACAAAACCTGGACATTCTGTTGTAGTGTGTACAGTAATGAGGTGTGTGTACTTATGGTGATTGTTGACAGAGTGTATAATGTGAATATGTACCTTGGCCTATGTACAGACTGCGGAAGATGTCATTGTTCTTGGTCCTGTTCTATGTGATGTTGCATGCTGCTGCAGTGTATAGTACCCTATCGACGTACATATTTGTAGGGCCAGACCAACACATGTCTCATACCACAATCAGGCATCAGAATACACTGTGTATTGGCCCAGTATATGTAGGGTTAGTGTGTGAGTGGCACATGAGGATGGTGTTGTTCACACAGTCCATATACTGTAATATTAAGTACGCTTACCATATGTGACTGTGTTCAGACTGGTTGTGGGTATGCACTTTCACACATGTGCTGTTACATGCCTATAAAGGCTGCTAAATTTGCACGTACATGTGAATTCCGCCATACGAAATGTAGGCCAGTGTTGTGGCAGTCTGCCTATAGTTTGCACAGTGCTTTGTAACATGCCTAGCAGCTCAGTGTATTTACCCAGTGTGATGTTATGTCCAGATATTTGTCAGATGTGCTGTTGCTGGGCCACTATAACTGTTGTGTACATCTGACAAAGCAGTGGGATGCTGTACAGACATATGTCACTAATTAGTGGGTAGTATTTGGGCTTGTGAACTCTGCTCCTCCGGTTATTATGTGCCGGGACGGACAGGAATGTGTGAATGCATAAACTGTCTGAGTTTATCTATTCCAGTATTTTCATGATATCCCCATTTACATGGCTGTAAACATCCACTTTGTCAGGCTGGGTCCACACGTCTTGCACTAAGGGGTGCTGCATATACCTCTGGACTGACCGGAGTGTGTCAGACTGTTCACATTTATTGGTCAAATCTCTCCTGTATTCCACAGGATCATTACTGTGATTTGTGTGGTACTGTACCATGATGATCTTATGATGCCTGTCAGCAACTGATGGTGTACATGTCAATATCAGATGTAACTTTCCACACAAAATTTCTGTTAAGACAACCCCTGTTAGAGTAGCAAATGTTTACATGTATACTTACATGAAATCCCCTTGCACTAAGAGGTTGTGACTATTAGTGCTGAGGTATGACTCCACTACATGTTATGGACATATGTTATACATATATGTATATATACATATATAGATATATATATATATATATATATATATATATATATATATATATATATATATATATATACATACACACACATATATATATATATGGCGATATATATATATATATGTATATATATATATATATATATATATATATATATATATATATATATATATATATTTACATATATACAGATATATAAGTATATATCTTCATATAGATATATAAATATATATATATATATATATATATATATATATATATATATATATATATATATTATATCTTCTACTTCTTTTGGCTTTTCCCAGTTAGGGGTCGCCACAGCAGATCATCTGTCCGCTCATGATTGGCAGTGGAGTTTTATGGTGTCGAGTTGCCAGCCCGGCACTCATCATTCCACAGAAGGCACACACACACACACACACACACACACACACACACACACACACACACACACACACACACACACACACACACACACACACACTCACACCTAGGGCCAATTTAAGTGCCCAATCCACCTACTGCATGTCTTTGGGATGTGGGAGGAAACTGGAGCACCCAGAGGAACCCCACGCGACCACAGGTAGGACATGCAGACTCCGCACAGAAGGCACCCCAGTCGAGAACTGAACCAGTGAACCTCTTGCTGTGAGGTGGCAACGCTAACCACTGCACCACCGTGGCTGCCCTATATATATATACACATATACATATATATATATATATATATATATATATATATATATATATATATACATATACACATATATATATATATATATATATATATATATATTCTGCCCACACTACTAAACAAAACACCCTACACTAATGATAGGCAGGGGGGTAAGCTCCCCCTGCACCCCCCACACCCCCTACTTTAGTATTTTAACTCTGAGATTGCACTAACAGACACACAAGGCAAACACACACCCACACAGTACAGTCCCTCACACACACACACACACACACACACACACACACACACACACACACACACACACACACACACACACTCCACAATCACAACACACACTTACACACAGCATTTCCCCTCACAAATACACTCACATGCACACACTTACCTACAGCAGAACACGAAAAGTGCTAATTCAAACTCCTGTAACATCGGGATTTTGATTTTCGCGCTTTTCGGTGTTCTGCAGTTTCATTGTTTTCGTCTCGGCATTCCGGATTTCAATCTTCTGGTCTTTTGTCCAACTCAAGTAGACCTATATATATATATATATATATATATATATATATATATATATATATATATATATGTATATGTATACAGATGGATCTATATAACACAATATACAGATGTACAGCAATACATATATATATATACATATATATATATATATATATATATATATATATATATATATAAATATATATGTGTATGTACATGTATACATATAGCTACATATGTATATATATATATATATATATATATATATATATATATATATATATATATATATATATCCATATCCTTGTTATGTGTAAACATGACTGCTGCAGATATATCACACCATATTTATCTGATATGTGTATATTTAGATACAACAACATACTTGATTCAACACTAATATCACTAACAAGTACTACACAAGTGTAGAAGGCAAAGCAGTTGTTCACTACTATTCAGTATGTGTACTGACAGATATATTGGAAAAAACATCAAACTTTTTTACAGCTGTGATGGCTTAGTTGTTAAGTGCTGTGAATTTAGTGTACAGGGTCTGGGTTCAAGACCTGCAAGGGCTGTTTATTTTGTTGCTAGGCAGAACAACAGCTGTTGGATACAGAATGGTTAAGGCAGTTATGAGCAGCTTGATCACATTCCAGTTTGATAAAATAGCAGGGCAATGACATTTTTAATAAGTGTATTTAATTCCATGTACATAACATGCATCTATGTGCTGTCATTAAAGTAACAAGGGGTGTGAGTCTACTGTCTGGGACACCTGAGTGTATATGGCTTGTACAACACTCCTTTCCATTTGAATGTGTTACATACATGGGTAGTATCTCAGGTTATACGCAGTCACACTGGCATCTATTGTATCATTACTTTACTACTGTTGACAGTGCTTTCCCAAGTAAGAGTAGATTGCAGATTGTAGTACTGGAACCAAACATCCCTGCATGCAAAGATGGACTCTGAGTTCTCACTGTAGGGTTCTTTGTGTCTGAGCTGTGTTTCATAAAGTCTTTCCTACTGGATATTGATCTGACATGTGGATATTAACTGTAGACTACTGTGTGTACATGACATGTAATTGAGGGCTGCTGTCATGTAGTAATGACATACCTATTAGTGTCAGACATCTATCTGTCAACACAGTCATCCTAATGCATAACCAGTTGGCTAGCTGATGTCTGTTTGTCCTCTGTACTGATGTGCAGATGTCAGGTATCCATCTTGGCTGCTTACAGGCAATCTATTCTTGAGTGATGTGACACTGACATGTCTGCCAAGCCGTGTTATGAATGCCACAGCTAGGAATCCCCACCCTGTATGCACCACATGCCATGGATACCTCAACTACACTACCACAGTCAACAAAACATGCTTGGGTACAGGTCTCCAAGATAGACACTGACCATGTTATGTAATACATATTGCATATGTCAACTGGAGCACCTCACTGGCCCTCTGCAAGAGGCAACCAGATGATTGGATGTTGCATTTAACTCTCACCCTGTGGATCACTCCCATAGCATCAGTTGATAGATGGAGTGCTGGCAAATGGCAGGTGGCATGATACCACTGTACACACATCCCCTACTCTTCCCATCTCTCCATGGAAAATATCCTGGTACACACCTATGAACACCTGCACCTATGGACCCCAGTACTGACAAATGTGTCAGTGTGCATTACTGAGAATAACAGTATCTGTGTGTTTGTAGACCTGTAGTTGATAATACCCTGAGGCCCTTCACATCCACCACACCCCTCATTGCCATAGTTAGATATGGATGCTGCTGTAATGGACATTACATGTACCTTGTTACACTCCTCACCCTATGGGCTACCTGGAGCTTGCAGTACCAGCACAACACTGTTGTACAAATGAGTAGATAGGCATGGGTTACCATCTGAGTTCTGGCAAGTGTGTGTATGTGTGCAAGTGTGTATATTTGTAGGATACAGCATTCTGAGGCCACATTCTCCTAATACAATACACCTTGCCACACAGTGTAAGGGATAATGATGTTGCTGACCGTAGGAGAGCATGACAATGCATCACCCTACTATCCATGTGGCATGTGCAATAGATGCATATCCCTGTAGTGGCACTCTTGAGATAGACAAGGGATTGTATTGCAGTCCTGGTCAATGTGTGATGGTTGGTATGTCAGAGTATTATCATGGGTTTCAGTGAGTACAATATCCAATGTGGGGTGTTGGTGTTGGGTATACTGTCTTTACACCATGGTACCTCCAGTACATGTCCCAAGGTCCACTGTATGGGGACCACTGTCACCATCAACCATACAGGTAACTGATTAAACTATCCAGCTCAGTGATGCATGTGCTGTGTGCAACTTATCTGCAACAGAATGGTTACACTGACAAGGTAGTTAGCACTGATAAACCCAGGTCTCTTAGATTTGTGTATGACTGTTATGTGTTTGTCAATGTGTATATGACAGTATGTCACACTATGCATTGTCCATAAACAACCAGTACATTCCCCATTACCATACTGTACAGGGCCTGGTGATGTTCTTCACTTAACGTGTAACCTGGAACACACCTCATCCTAAAAGCTGTATGGTGTGTGCAATTAAGGCCACACACATTAGTAGCACTACGTACCTAGGTAGGGCTTCTAGTCCCAGTGTTGCCAAGTAAGAGTGTGTGTATATGTGAAGGGATCTACTTCAGTTTGCAGAATATACATGCCCCAGGAGGTCATCTGTCTGAGAACTGACTGGCAAATGCTAACATTTCACAGGTATCATCCTGTGGAAATTCATTCCATCCCAACTAGTAGCAGATGTGTAAATGCCCTCTTCCCCACTGTATAGCTGTACAGCGATACTGGTGTTGGTATATATAGCTGGGTGAGGATCTTGTGGACACATCCACCATCATTGCAGTTATTGTTGAGTGTATCCCCCCACTTAGTTGGCTGTAATACTGTACAGCTCATGTTAACAGGTTAAGTAGTTGTCAATCATACTATCTGCGGTTTTACACCACCCCACACCCTCCAAAGGGTAGAGCTGTGCCACCCACACCAGCACATCTATGTTTATCAAGTTGAGGATTGCACTATATTGGGGAAGGGGACATATACCCTGCCCATACCATCATCAATGACATTAAACTAGCAGACTGATTATTTCCCAATGTGTTGTTGGCCTGTTCTGTCTTGGTGGAATTACATAGGCTAAACTGGGTTCCTTGCAAAAGTACATACATACATGTGCACAATATTATCTGTGTATTGCATCAACACCAAAGCCTGTATGTGTGTATGTTATACACAAACATGTGGTGTGTACCACCTAGTACACTTACCATTGTCCACTGTAGAAGGGCTGCTGACATCAGCCACCATGCACTCACCTGTATACACCCCTCAGACCTATCAGGCATGTGGCACATGTAGTAACTGTTATATACAGACCTGTGAGTTATGTTCAGCTGTACCCAGGGTATGGCACAGTCAAGGTGTCACCACAGTGCTATACCCCTTGTAGGAAACAACAGCAGACCAACATCCTGCTGACACATGGATACCTACAACACAACCAGAATACATTATGGAGACCACAATCACTCAGTGTTAACAACAGCTATAATGCATCATGGCTGGACAGCTACACATCCTGACATGTAAGCATTAAACTTTAGTGCTGAAAACATGTTAAACAGCATTACATTGCTACACCATAGTACAGTCACCCTGTGCATCAGAACCATATTAGCCTGTCCCTGCATCAATGTCATGGATGACAGGAATGTAGCATAGGTATCATCATATGCACAGGGTGTGTTGTTTGTTTGCCAGAGACCTAGGCTGAGCCATTCATTTGACATCATGTGTGTGTGTTAGGGGGTTTCATTATTAATTGGGCTGTTGCAATGTGGTGTGTGTAGGTATGGGGCTGCCCTAGCTGTGTTGGTGATGTATGTGTGTATGCATGCACACAGTTTTGCCATGTGGCTGCTCTATACAGGGGTTTGTTGGACAACTGCAGACCATGTCTGGCAGGGTGTGCAGTTCACAATCTCTGGCTAAGGACATGAGAACTGTGCCTGCCAGGGGTTCCACGGGCACCGCCAGGTACAAGCCACGTTATGGTACACTCCCCTGATGATGACATATGTCCGCTGGATCCGGGTCCCTCTTGGGACTGGCCAGGGCCACATACATGTGGCCTGTGGTTTTGTGGTGTGGACAGTGCCCCTTCTGCAGTGCTGGGGCTGGTACTGCCACTATGGGAGCGGCTCTGACTTCTTTCATGTCCACATTGACCTCCAGCTGTTGGTGTTGCTGGCCTACGTCCATATGGCCGTTGCACTACTCCCACTATATGCTCAAGCACAGACATTTCATGGTCAAGGATTCCCACCAACACACCCAACCGTCTAGGATCTCTGCAAAATAATGATGGGCACCTGCAAGATCACAAATGTCAATAACAGCAGAATGAGTAGCCCTCTGCAGCCTCAGGCCCTGTCTGGTATACCATTCCATATGTGCCTGTGCCTCCATGATGGCCTGAAACATGCGTCTGATGACACCAGATGTGGCACTTCTGCCAGGGGCATGATAACCAGCAGCCTTCCTACAAGCACCCCTGTACATCTGCCTGTGTGGTACCTCGGCGGGCATCCAACTATGGCTGCTGTGCCCAGACACATGTGCCATAGATACCACACTGTCCTGTCTCATGCCACCACCCACCAACATTCCCTCATCTATGGCCACTGGTGATGGGGTATGTATAGGCAATGTGACTGTTTGTGGGGATGGGGTGAATAACAGTGGGATGTCAAACAATGGTGCAGCTTCAGCCCCTGACAACCTTGCCTCTGCCTCAACACACCTATCATCACTGTCAGTGTCTGTATGGACACTAACATCAGTTTGCCTGCAGGAGGGACCCTGATAAACCTTGCCACCTGTGAGGGGAAAACAAGAAATGCACTTTAAGACCTGTATGTCATTGCTTAACTGTATACACACACACACACACACACACACACACACACACACACACACACACACACACACACACGCACACACACGCACACACACGCACACACACACACACACACACACACACACACACACACACACACACACACACACACACACACAAACACACACTTGAGGTTGCACAAATATATTACACACACACACACCTCTCATTACTCATCTGTCAACATGCATGACATATGGCACTCAACAGCATGCACTGCAGCTATAATCAACCTGTGTTACCAACATTATACATCTTTGTGATGAATGTGTTGTGTTAGTAGGTGATGCCCCTTCCCCTGGAACACACTGCACCCATGTACACAGTATTGCTATTCACCTGGTCAGCACCCTGGCATGTACTGTGCACCATACCTCACAGGTGTACATGCCATTGCTGAATATATGTGTGTCAGTTATGTTTGCTCTGCTGCTCACAGGCCCTATGTGTTTGTCTGACACATACCTGGGATGATATGTGGATAGATGTCATTAGTGAATGCCTGATGTCTGATTTGCAGAACTCATCATCAGCGGTGCATGTATGACCAATAAAATAGAATTACATTGACAACCTTCAAACCTTGCTGTGGCTATGAGGAGTGTACACACCCTTACTGACATGGCCCCCTCTTCCCTGATATGCCATGGGGCCACAATACTGCATATGTTAACATTACATGAACCTGATTTGTGACATATGCTCTGTGCAATCAAATGCAGTATCAAACAAATGTGTTAGTTGTGCAGATGCTGACTGAGATGCATACAATTTGTGGGTGCATAAGTGTGTACACCCTTAATATGATGGTTTGTTGCACTAACTGTTAAGTGTACTACAGTAGTCACTATTCCTGGAAGGGGTATACTAGCAGGGGCCATCTGCATTTGCCAGTATTTGGTCACTCTGCCTTACAAATGTCTCCCAACTCTGCAAGATTGCAAGGTCAACTCATGTGCACAGACCTTGGATGTCACACAGTGCCTTCACTATTGCTGTGGAGTCAGGGTTATGTTTGCCACAATTCATGACCTTGACTGTGTGCAGATACAGCCATTCTTACTGAGCTTTGCAAGTCTGCTTCAGTTCATTGTTGTGTTTCAGGATGACACCCCTCCCCATCCTCAGCCTTTTTGTGGATGCTTGACAACTATGGCCTATACATGAGTGCCATTTTGCAGTGTCCCAAATTCAGAACACCATGTGTAACAGCCTAGTCCCTGCTAATGAATGTCAAACATACAGGTGTATATTGGCACCAGCAAAGTACATATGGGGATGGTGGGCCTGAGGTGGGGTGAGATGTTGCTTGTGCAGCACATGTATCTTAATTAACTGTCTGTAGGTTTCCAACTTGGTCTTGGTACACTATTACACATTGCAACACATGCCTTTGGGGGACTTTTCATGTTATGCATATGCTATCGGGTCTATATTAGAACATCAAAGATTCAAAACTTTGAATGTTCTAATATCAAACCCTATTCAGTGAAAGCTGAAAATATCGAAGCAACAAAAAAACAAATTTTTTCCTAGGGAAAGAATTTGGTTTTCCATTTCTGTTGCTTCGGTATTTTCAGCACTGTGGTGGAAAGCTACAGGTCAGGTTCAGGTAAGTGTGCGATTGAGTGTGGGTTAGGTTAGTTAGGGTTAGGGTGTGGGTTAGGTGTGTGTGCGATTGTGTGGACATGAAGGTAAGGGCGGGTTAGGTGAGTTAGGGTTAGGGCATGGGTTAGGTATGTGTGCGATTCTGTGGACATGTGGGTTAGGGCAGGTTAGGTGAGTTAGGGTTAGGGCGCAGGTCAGGTAAGTGTGTGATTGTGTGGACATGAGGGTTAGGGCAGGGTAGGTGAATTAGTGTTAGGGCGCGGGTGAGTTGAGTGTGCGATAGTGACAGACCTTAGGGTTAGGGTTTGGGTTAAGGTAAGTGGATAGTTAGTGGTGTGTGTATAATTTAGTGTAGGGTTAGGTGTAAGATTTTAGGTGTATGTGTGTGGATTGCTGTTTGGTGTGCTTGTGTTGTGTGTATGTGTTTTGGAACAGCAAATTTTTTCCCTAGGAAAAAAATCTCTGTTCTGTATGTTTGATGTTTTCAGCTTTCACTGAATAGGGTTCGATATTAGAACATTCGAAGCTTTGAAACTTCAATGTTCTAATATAGACCCTATGCTACCTGTAGAGAGCCCTGGCTGATGTTTCCTGTGGAACAACTGTCTCATCTGATTACCCTAACCCATGGGCCGCAGTTATGCAGAGTCCAGGTGATTGGTGACACAGGGACTGCACAGCCAGTACTTGCTAGACACTCCTGCAACTCCCTCAGTGTTGCAGCATGCTACTAGGTAGCCTGCATGACCAGTTTGCAACATATGTCATCATCTGTCTTGGATGGCCGTCTGTTTATTTTCTGCATTAATGTTATCCCATACATCCTCATCGCATACATGACTGCACTGTTTGCCATGGTATATGTAATGGTGAGGTAAGGCTACATGTCCCACTCCTGCATGCTACCTGTTGGGTATGGGATCCATTCCATGGCTTGTAAGATGTGTGCAAGTCATGGCTGCCTCTGTTGCAGGTGAGCGGGCACATTTGATGGACAAATGTCTTGGACAGCAGACCATTTCTTGGTGTGGCATTGAGGACCTGTACTTGCTGGAAGGTGCATACTCATGAAGAGTGAATGCTGTCAGTACCTCAAAAGATGCTTCCACAATATGTTATTTGGAGTGTATGTACACATATGCTTCCAGTGTTTGTTAAGGTATGTATTCCCCATATTTGCTGTCCTAACATAGGATTCCATATAACACATTCATTGCTCACATTAGGACCACATTGCAGGTTGTAAGGGTTGTGGAATGCAGTATTGTGATATGCCATTGTGTAGATCTGTAAGAGTTGCCATTGTAATAGTGGTATATACACTGTTGTAGCACTGTATAAGGGTGATGTTTCAGACGTTTCTACTGTAGGCCATGTGTCCCACCATTATGTTCATCTTTGTGCACTCATCTTGCAATGACAGGTTGTTAGTTATATTGCAGGACTCTTACATGCCCTTCAGATATGCCACCACAGTGACCACTGTGATGCAGTGCAGTTAACAGCAATAATATTTGAACATGTACAGCATACATTATAGGTACGTGTGTTAAATGTGTGCATGGCAAATAGCATGGCCATAACATGGCCGGTATATTGGCAAATCTGAAGAAACAACAGCATACTCACCAGCTACAGACTGCTACACCAGATGTATACCAATGGGACCTACATAGGTGTGTGAGAGATGTGATGTCAGTAGTCACACCTGTGGCATTGGTACAGGGTGGGAGCCGCATTACAGTACATAAACAGTACAAACCCACAATACTACAGATTATGCACATTAGCTTATTACTACAACGCAGCAACAGACTATATAGATTTTATCTCACATATGCATGATTAAACTCTACAAATGCAGATGGCTAAGTGACAGTGGTCTACTGATGTGCCCTGAGGCCTTACCTGCATGCTCCTCGTCCATTGTGTGGGTAGCACCCACCTCCACAATGCTATCTGCAGGGTCTTATCTTTGGGGGTGGCAGGTGCCCAGAAACTGGCAAGGAGCTCCTCAGCATGTGTCAGGGGGGCTGGATGGCATGACCCACCCCTGTGGCTAGCTGGTCCCTCCTAACTGCAGCAGCACACTGACGGGCATGGCAGAGTAGGTCAGTGCAATGATGTCGGACCTGCTCATAACTGCGGTTATGCAGGCCAACATCGTTTACCCTGTGGACAAGTTCATTCTGCAGGATGGTCCTCTCCTGCAGATCATGGGCTGTCCGACCAAACACGGTGTGATAGTGCTGTACCAGATGGTGTATAATTACCTCATTCTCCTGGGTGAATAGACTGGCAAGTGCTCTCTTGACATGGTCCCTAAAAGAAATAAAGAGGAAAAATTTTCTAAGGACCTCATACTGCAAGGATATAATAGTTGTTAATTCACATCTCTGTCTCCCCCCCCACCATATCTGCAACAATAATCTGAACACACAACTCAATGGGTATGTTTACAGCAAACCTACTGTTGGAACGTATATCGTATTGTACAACAAATTGTGCAATGTGTTTCTAGTCATGTTCAATGTTGAAACACTATCATTGGTGGCCTGCTGCGAACAATGTCACCTGCATTCCATTGTAAGGGCCACTATGGTTCCATATATGCATGTGTTCTGTTTGCTATGTGACTGCTCCAAATATGGTGTTTTGTGTTAATGGGGATATCTATGCATGCTGCTAGACATAATCCTGGAATGTGTGGACTATTACTACCCACATATGTTCTATAACTGTGACAAAATAGCATGTTTCGGAAGCCAGTTCCCAGCAGAACCACCTCTCCCACCTCATCTGGCCATATTACCAGTCCACAGCACACCTGGGATCCACCCCAGGACCTCATCATCTGCTGGTCCTGCACTACCTTCAGATGGAACCACCTCAGGGGATGGTGTTCGCTTCCCCCGCTGGGAGCACACACAGACAGGATCCTGTCATCTAAAGTCAGGTCCAGGATCTGGTGCATAGGGAGCTCCACAGAGACTTGGAGGATGTGCTACACCACCTTGAGGCCCTCAGTACACAATTACAGTGTAAGCATGCTCCTCCTGCTCAGCCCCCAGCCCAGGCACCTTCAGGGCCGTGAAGGTGCAGTTGTGACTGCCCATGGGTGGGGACCTTGGCTTGGTTCCATTGTTTCCATTTGGGGGCTCATGGGCTTCCACATTCCAAACACCACTCTCCATCCAAAGTGTTTACCCACCACATGTGTCATATACCATTCCAGTATGATATCTTGTCTGTCTTCCAACCCAACCTACCTCTCCAAATATACCTACTATCCTTCCCCAACATACCAATCTCACCTTCACAAACAAAGTCAGTATGTTTCCAACATGGATTTCACACCAGACAGAACTGTCCATTTTGCACCCACTTATTACTGTGTATATATATATATATATATATATATATATATATATATATATGTGTGTGTGTGTGTGTGTGTGTGTGTGTGTGTGTGTAGATATGTGTGATGTTTTCTCACACATATCATGCAGCACTGTCATTCAGCAGTAGGGGAAATGTATTTATTGATATATATATATATATATATATATATATATATATATATGTATATATATATATATATATATATATATATATATATATATATATATATATATATATATATATATATATATATATATATATACATATATATATATATATATATATATATATATATATATATATATATGGAGTGCATTCAAACATCAGGTCCACACTCTCTACCTCTCCTTCCTCCACAGCTGCACTGTTCTGCCTTGCTACAAAACAGACAGGTGTCACATGTGGACACAGCCTAACATAAGGGGGAGTGTATATAGGGACAGATTGCAGGTAAGTCTATTACAAACCTATGGCATTTGTGCATGATACATTTCACATTAACATGACTGTCCTGCAGGTGGTGGGGTCTGAAACTCATGTGTCTATCATAACATCATTACTTCCACCACCAGCTATTTGCCACACTAATATACATGTCTTGAGGTACAGAACACACACTATGATGGCTTACATCTTGCCATGTAGTGCTGATCTGCACAGTTGACAGGTATGGCCCACTGCTCACAGGGCCAGGCATTATGTACATAGCAGTTGTTCAGCAGGACATTATTACAACTCCTAATGGCACATATAAATCTTTCTACATCATCTATCCCATTATTAAAGACCAAGTACTACATTCAATTACATGCATATATGTTTCACATACCTGTTGTAGTATTTTCCTCTCTTCCAGGTACACTTTTATGTGTCCCTTGTGTTATATAGGTTTGGTTTGTAGTTTTAGTTGTTTTAGTTATTTTATTTTGTTCCTCTTTCTCTCTCTCTCTTCCCACTACTGGGATTGAGCTGCTTTGGATAGGTTGCAGCATGGATTTTGTAGGTGATGCTCATGATCAGGTGATGACCTCTGCACCAGTCAGTGTTCACCACTTGCTAATTGCATGCAGCCAGCTGTGTAGTACTTCAAATCACCACTGTCATGGCAGCCCACTACTCTAAATGACTACATTATGTGGGCGTTGTCCCTTTACCTTTCCTGTATGAAGGACATCCCTCCTGTGTGTAGGCAGCAGTGTTACAGACAGCAAGTAGCAATACCTCTTACAACAGGATTTGCAGATACAGGCTAACTACATATTTGTATAAGGTTCCAGACCTACAGATAGTGTGAATATTATTGTTATATGCATTGTATACCTCTAGTTTTACAGGGTTTGTGTGCACATGCTAGTTTAGTATGGAATGCAGTCTGTCTGCATAGCTCTCAACTGTGGGCCTATCCATATGATGACCAGAGGATTGGCTGTTATATTTTGTCTGTTCACCACACAGGTCTTGTCTCTGATATATCAGTAGCATTCTGTCTGTTGAGTGCTATCAGTACATGGCTACAACCATTTGTGTTTCTGAGAAAGGGTATGTTGCAACCGATCCTGTAACACCAACAACTTTCACAGTGTATAACAGCAATATTGCAAATATGGTCCTGTGTTCCAGCCTCTGTCCTCTACCTATATACCATGCTTTGTTCATATGTCATGCAGTAAGAGGTTGTTAAGTAGTGGCCTATCATTATGTAGTGCTGGCATTCCTGCCATCATTCCAGTGATACTGTGGACTCCCACACATATTGTGGGATAGGGTCCATATATATGTGGGCTACAGCTGGACAAAGCATGTATGACCTTGTACAGTCCAGAGGTTAGTGAATGTAACACTGTTATATGCCCTTGTAAGTCATTCTATTAGGGAGGGGTATGCACCATTTATAACCTAGGCTGTTACAACATGTGAGGGATATCAGTAGCAAGACACATTAAGGTATATAGCTGTACATGTTCATACATTTCACCATGGGAACAGTGGTGGGCTAGTGCTTACTGTCTTAAAGACAGTTCTGTTTGTCAGTGTGATAGTGATGTTTTAAGTTAAGCATTGTTGTGTAACAGATACATTTTCATTGTGACAACTTAATTATTTTCCCCCTAGGGGTTGAGTACAGAGTGTAATTGGAGGGTGCTGAACTACATCTGTAATTAATTAGTGTTGATTGATACTTATCTTCCAGGCCAGTGTTTCTTTACTGTTGTACTACATGAAGGCCTTGACCTGGACAGCAACATATGTTACGCTTTCAGATTACTGTTTAAAATGTTTTGCTTGTGAGTTGCATTACTCAAGTTATTATGTATTTCAAACAACTAACTGCTATATGAAATGGCATATACAACTGAATTAGTACACAAATAAACATTTCTATGTATGCAAACTTGTGTGCGGTGTCATATCCTTTGACTTGTCTGTGGGTATATGTTTCATGCAATAATTGTCTTTTGTATGAGAGAATCAAACACTGTCCATTTTAAAAGGTGGCAACTGTAGGAATACTGGCTGTTCGATATGTTGTGCACCCTCTAAATATGTATTTTCTTATACATGTCTATACGTAGTAATATATGTATATGTGTATGTATGTGTAAATACATATATATTTATATATATGTATGTATATATATATATATATATATATATATATATATATATATATATATATATATATATTTAGATATATATGTATACATGTGTGTGTGTGTATATGTATCATTGGAATATTTACTGCTTCCACATTGTACATTCCCTATGGTAGACAGACTGTTCCACATGATATGTTATTGATATCATCCTGACATTGTACAGCTGAGATGGATTACTGTTAACTTGTTGTGGCTATGTTGTGTGAGGTCCTGGGTATGAGACTTGCAAGTGTTGGTTATTGTGTTGCAAGGCAGATCTGTTCAGCTGTGGTGGCGGTGATGATATCAATAATTACAAGAAGTACTTAATTTGGGCCATCTCACCCCAATTAACGGTGCCTTTGGTCATATATTTATTTGTTGTGTTCTTTTATCTATCTATCTATCTATCTATATATATATATATATATATATATATATATATATATATATATATATATATATATATATATATATATATATATTTACATACATATATATATATATATATATATATATATATATATATCTATATATATATATATATATATATATATATATATATATATATATATATATATATAGATGTATACACGTATACATGTATATATATATATATATATATATATATATATATATATATATATATATATATACATGCATACAGACATCTATGTATATAAATACATTCCCCTACTGTTGAATGACTGTGCTGGATGATATGTTTGAGAAAACATCAGATTTGTTTGCATCTGATATGGCTTAGTCATAAATCACTTTGGCTATAGTGTGCAGGGTCCTGGGTTTGAGACATGCAAGGGCTGATTATTTTGTCGCTGGGCAGTACAGGGGCTCTTGGAGACAGAGTGATTAAGGCACTTTAAAGCAGTTGTAAGTGGGTTTTTGTGGAACTAAGCAACGCTTACGTGAGCTTAGCTTTGCTTATGCCCACTTACGGCCACTTAAACCCACACTAATTTCAAATAAAGAAAAGCAAAAAAGGGAGATAGGAAAGTGGTGAAACTGGGGCAAGCAGGGGGACAAACTAGAGGAGAAACAAGTAGGGATGTTCAGGATGGGTGTAGGAAAGGACCATAGCTCTGCATTTTTTTGGCAGCAACAGCTGCTTTCAATGTGGGCAATTTAGAATTTGGAGCCTCACACCCTACAGGGAGGTGTGTGGGCATCACACAATATGGATGACTGGTAGGGTTAGATTGCGTGCTGGGTACGTCTCTGGGTGAAATGCAGAGCTATGTATGGGACGTGCTTTTTTTGTGGGACAGATGACCCTTTTCTTTTTTAAGTTGAGAGTGGGATGTTAAGGAAGGATTATTGGTAAGTGTGGTGAGGGAGGTTTGGTAGGAGAGGTTGCATTTGCAGACAGATAAGACAGACAAGACAGCAGACAGGGGTGGTGTATGACACATAGGGGGTAAACACCTTGACGGGAAGGGTGGTTTTGAATTTGAGGTTCATGAGCCGCCCAGATGGTAGTAGTGGCACTGATGTCCCCACCCAATGGCAGTCACCACTACTCCTTCACAGCCCTGAAGGTGGCAGTGCTGGAGGCTGGGCTGGAGGGGCCACCTGCCCCTCTAGCTGCATAAGCCTGGCCTCCACCTGGCGCAGGTATCATCCAGCTCCATCTGGAGGATACTGCGCACCATGCCACAGACCTCATCCTGGGTGACAACGTCCTCACTGCGCCCACTTGTGGGGGGGAACCCCATCCCCTGCAGCAGTTCCACCCAAGGGTGGTGCAGGACCAGCAGATGAGGGAGGTCTGGGTTGGGTCTCAGACGTGTTGGGACCCAGTGCCTTGGCCAGGTGAGGTGGGAGAGGCAGATCTGCTGGGATCTGCCTTCCCATATGTGCTATGGTGTGGAAATTAACAATGTACATTGGTTAGTCATGCAAAACACATTACACCATTAGTCAAAATAGCATGCATGGATATTCCCATTTCCCATTTGCAATTATAACAGTGCCATAGCAAACAGAATCCATGCATATATGGAATGGCATTCAGGATTGCAACAGCATGCCAGTTAGTGGTATGTCAGGCAGACAATAAGATGATTATTCAACAGGGAGTATTAGTATGCACACAGTTTAAATAATGATAAACCAAATGGGACAATGGTCCCAACAGTAGAGGCTTGTTTAGGAACATACCCATGTTGGTTTCAGTGTGATGGTTGGATCAGTTGAGTGGTGGGGGAAGGGAAACAATTGAGTGGTGGGGGAAGGGAACAGATTCAACTGACAACTGCTATCAAGTATATTTGTCACTACACTACTATTCACTACTCTACATTCTGACCACACTTACACTTTACCTGGGCCATGGGGCTGCTATAGCACACCGACAGCTGTAGATATCAACAGAGCAATTGTACCCTTATTTTAGTTATACACATCAGAACTGTTTCTATACCAATTTCTTTACCCGTGGACCTGTGCAGATAAACTGTGTGCACATTACATTGCTGTTTCTACACATATTTCAGATTCACATATTAGTTGCATGCCCTGGAGTGTGTGTTGTGTCTTTCACATACATCTACTGTGACATTCTCTGTGTGCAGTTTTCTTGTCAACTGAGGAAACTATCCATGACAGCATGACACTTGAGGGGCTTGTCTGGGCCAGACTGCAGAGTGTGGATGTCTAGCTTGCATCTCTTTTTAGTACTGGGGCTGATCAAGACAGCAATTGTACACCTTTCATAGTTATCCACGTCATACGAGTATTTCTATTCAGATTTCTTTACTTGTGTGCACTGTATGGGAAATGTATGTGTTGCAGTACATTATTTTTTCTATTCAGATTGCACTTTAAAACTGTAGAACCAGACTGAGATGTTAGTGCCAGTCCCTGGATTCGAACCATGTTGTGTGTGCAAAATTGAACTGCAGATCTAATCTTTATCAGACTGAGCTATTGGGGAGGTATTGTGTGTTGCTTGTGACATTTCTATCTAGTACATATTTTTGTGCACAGTACTTTTATTATGATATGTTGCATTATTTGTTTCCCATTTTCAGTACAAATTCTGCATACACAACAGACATTGGTGTCACTGTTTGCGAAACATGTGCACATTAGCTGGATTGCACATTTGACTGTTTTATAACTACATACTGCAATTTAGTTTCCTGAGTATACAGTGTAGGTTTTAGGTCTGCACCTGTTAGCCTTATACATTTCTCAGTACATTCACAGCTACATGAGGCTGAACTTGAAAGGTTAACACAGGACAATGCTGGCAGACAAACAAGTAAAACACATTCTCATGGGAATATGTACTGTTGCTTTTTTCCAATTATTTGACAGACCCATTCTAAAGTATGCAGACAAGCAGCGCTAAATCTGTATAGAAATTTTCTGTCATTCGTGGATTGTGTTGTCATATAAAGACATGGAGCTCTGATTGTATATATGCCTTTGTACAGAAATGTTTTTGCCATTTGTTGTATTTGTACCATTATGTAATGGAGCTTTTCTTCCCCGGCCTCCGCTGTAAATGGACCTTGTTCCAGTCGAAGTTTCCCGGTAAACAAATGTAAAATAAAAATAAAATAAAATAAATCAGTTCACCTCGGTTAATGCATTCTGCAGGGCATACACATTTCTATTTATCAGGTACAAGTGAGATGACACACACCACTGTTTGGGATCACCTTTAGTTTTGACATACATATCTGTGTACGATTCAGAACACAATTACTATTCCTGCTTGATCTGCACAGGGGAATGCTTTTCATTTCTATCTGTTACAGTAGCCCTGACATGGCACTTTCTTGGCAGGTTCACTCAGACACACTCATTCATATTCTAATATTCCTCTCCTGCACATTGCACCTTGTTTGATACTGAGATTTGTATTGCACAGCAGCTGGGAATACTCAATTGTAACACCGGCAGCCTGACACAGGCATTTATTCCTGACTTTTACAGCACAATTATATATACAGGCAGTACTACCATTACTATAATTTTGATTTCTTACTGCTAATAGTAGGGGGTAGTCTGTACTCACCATACTGCTGACACAGCTGGGCCAGTCGCTGGGCATGTGCCTGCACATTCTGGGACCTCTCCACAGCAGCTGTATGGGGAGACATCACACATTAATCTCACCTGCACAGTCACGAGTTGAACTTTTTCCATACTTAGAGATACATAAGACTGCATATTTACAGACAGGTGGGACATCCTGTGCTCGGGCTTCTTGGATCCACTCGTCCAAGAGTGCACCCCTCCTCTGCTTCAGGTCATTTTGGTGATGATGTACCTGCTCACTAGTCTAGGGTATGCCAGTGGCATTGGTGAGATCAAGTGCAAGCTGGTCCCAGGCCTCCACTTTGTACTGCGAACCCTGGTACTGACCCTGCAGCAGCCTGCCATAATATTTGTAACTAGGAGCCCAACCATGACCCTGGACTCCTGGATGCCCCAACATTGCACTCAAAAGCGCACACATTCCCTAACGCCAGCCATTCTGGTCCTGCTGTGTGCAATCTCAAATGGTTATGGCTGTATACCTGTGCAGTTTAAATAGGGCAGTTTTCCTGCACTTTATTTTGATTGTCTGGTTTTAATATGCTGCACTATGCTTAGCTCTACGCAAATCCACACAGCAGTGCTTACACCAGCTAAGCAGAGCTGAAAGCAGGTAAGCAAGGCTTACACTAGCAAAGCATTGCTTAAATCTATTTTTTTCATTACATTTATAAATTATTTTTTACATTTATATTTTACATATTCTCACCCCTACTGTGCTATACATGAGTCATATGATTGGCAGCTATCATTCACATTCCTTAAAAGTTTATTAAACAATTTGCCAGAAGGGGGATTTGAACCGAGCATGTGCTACATTCTATACTACGGTAGTACCACTATGCTACAGCAGCTTGATGAGATTTTTTATCACAGTTGCACTTGTCTATCATTTTCAGGATTTCAACCAGGCTAAGCATAGTGGCACGACATGCAAACAAGCTGCGCGCTGCTTAAACTTCAGATTTATTTCATGAAAAAAAATATTGTTACTTTTTTATTATTCCTTTCCTCTTGCCCTACTGCTTCCATGCATGTAGGGCAAGAGTGCATACATTTGGGGGTGTGCTCTTGAAGGTTGCTGCCTTCTAGGTGTCTGTGGTTTTTATTTTTTTTCACTGTCCGCGGACACTGAAATGTTAGCTCTTTACATTTCAGTGTCTGCAGACACTCGTTTACTATATAATATTAGACCCAGGCTCTAATATTATATAGTGTGACACTCATCTGTGTTAGAAAGTGCTGTACAGCACTTTCAGAGTGAAGGGGGCATGTTTCAGGTGCAGGCACTGTTAACCCACACCCCCTGCACTCGTTCCTGGTTCGTGTCCATTTAGTTTAGATAGCAGCGCCTTCATGCATATGCAAGGTGTGCTGCTATCCTAAATGGACACGAACCATTCACTGCAAGAATAGCCTTGTTCTTGCACGGAGCTTCGTGAATCCAGGGGAAAGGCTAGTATTCATAGTCATTGTGTGAACATGTTTCTGCTATATGTGCTGTCTGTGAATGAGTGCAGCTAAGCTGCAATTCACAGAGGCCATTTACATTAATGCACAATGGCTGTGAATAAGTCTAAGTTAGAGATGTAAATGAGAAATGATGTAACCCAGTTTATGTTAATTAGACCTATATGTGATTCATAGTCAAATACTCATGCCATCCACACATTCATTATAAAAAAAAACATAGCTGTGCGTATTATATCTACTTTACAATTCACAAACATGCTTTTATCTTAGTTGTTTCCTTTGCTCTCCCTTTAAAATGCCACAATCACACACAAAAACATTTCATATAATCATACTGTAAAAAAAAGTTATATGACAAAATTCCCATAATTATATGCACATGCAGAGTCCTGCCAAATAAGTGTTGAAGTAATGTTTGCACAGTAGTGAATACATGGACAGTAATAAAGAAGGCATTTTGTTAACACTTCCTTACTTTCATTTCCTCTACCACATTCTTGGAATCATAATAGTGTCAGTCACGCTCAGGAGTCTCCCAGTAAAGAAACATTCAGCCAACAGAATATCCATGCCATTTCAATACTTCAGTCACTGCATTTCTACCATGTGTCCACAGTCATTAAAAACACCAAAGTAAACAATTTTTCTCAATAATCATTAATAATTCCACTGCTGTGGCAATGATTTCCCATTTCAAATAACAGCTTACTATATTGCAATATGTCCATCATATGAATAAAACTAACATTTCATGAACTGAAATCATTGTTTCAAAAAAAAAAACAAAGTGGACCACCACTGTTTCAACGATAAAACACAAGTTTAATATCACTAATACAAAACAAGCAGGATAAAACTGATGAGCGCTTTCGGGCTCTGCCCTTCTTCAGATAAAGAGAAACAGTTAAAACCACATTTAAATATCTAATTAAAAACACTTCAGCCAATCAGCATTTATATTGCACCCTCCTATCTTTGGGAGCGGGTTTCATGGGAACAAAGTCATTCAATCCTGGTGTTCTATGAGCTAATAGTTCTATTATCCATTTTGCCTCTTCTCTCTCAGTAGCATCTGCTAAACTGCCCCTTCTCATATAACTTGTGTTTTGTCGTTGAAACAGTGGTGGTCCACTTTGATTTTTTTTTTGAAACAAGGATCTTTATGTACTCTGTGGACCTTTGGACAGTTATCTCATTTTGTTTTTCTTACTGCTATGAACTGAAATCAATAATCTTACCTCATTTTTCAGTTATTCTTAACAATTTGCAATATTTTTAATATATATATATTTTTTTTACTTTAAAATGTCTGTGGTGTCCTAATTAGTTTTCCATCTAACGCAAGTAATCCCAAGCTAATATGCTGCTATTAAACTTACTCAAGTAAGTTAAGGGTCCATTATCATTTTGTACGCAGATGAGACTCTTTTACATTTATCCATGAATTGCAGTGATATGCAAATGTGCATGGCACCTTATGCACTTAATTGCTCTCCCTGCTTCACTTTACAAAAACCATACCTTCAGGTACTTACTCTTTTGTCTTAAGTTGGAGTGTTCATCAACACACCTGCACAATTATGTAGTCAGCATGAACTGCTGACTACTTTTGCATACAGTAGCAGTGCTCTTTGTGGTTTACAACTATGTACAGCTGGAGCTCAGGACTATGAATACCGGCAAAACTGGTTTACATTTGAAGAAAGATTATTATGAATTAAAATTATATTATCACCAAAAATTTTATATTTCATTCAAACATCTTTATTGCCCCCTAAACCTCAGATTAAGAACATAGAAAGAATGATGATAATATTCTTGTGGTATCTGAATAAGCCAAGATTAGCTTACAAAAATCATATTAAAACACAGAATAATGCAGAGCTAGGATTTTGGGATAGAGAAAGCTAGTTTTAAAAATATTGAAATGAACAGCGAATATAACGTTAATTAAAAAAATACATTTGCAACTGTGTAATATTAATAAATCTACAATAACCAAGTTAAATGAAAAAATGATATTCAATTGGTTTTGATTATTAATATCAGAATACTTTCAATATTATATAACCACTCTATCTCCAAATATCTACAGCATGCATTAAAGAATAACTACATTAACAAACACATTCATAAGGATTCAGAAACAACTACAATGTTGGTGGTAGGAGCAACAGTAAAAAGGAGTTATTTCTGCAATGTGGCAATTCAGAGACATGCTAGCTGTAATGATGAAGGACCCCATTATTGGCTTATTTTCAGACTCTAAATCACCATTAAATACTACTAGACCTAATCAGCACTTTTGTGCAGTTATTAGCACTGGCTGCCCATACATCAGGTTGGCACAGGCATATCCCCTCATTCAATCTCCCACAGACATACTCACATTCAAACACACACACACACACACACACACACACACACACACACACACACACACACACACACACACACACACACACACACACACACACACACACACACACACACACACACATGCTGCATTCCTCTTACCTATCCCTGAGTTAGTCTAGTGTTCCTCCTGGCTTTGTACTGAAGCCCTCCCCCAACATGGACATACTCCTGTCCTTGCCCTTGTAACTCGTGGACTGTTACACTCATTCAGTCATGCCAGATATTACAATTTTATATGTTTTGTACTGTAAAATAACCCAGACTGCAGTAAGTGCTTAGTGTAGTGGGCTAATGCTTCTGCTCTCAATATTAAGGGTGTTACTTTACTTGTTTTTTAATAAACACTTAAGTAATATTTTGAAATATGCCTAGTGTCTCATGGTGGTGCAGAGGACTAAAAACACCTGTTTGTGTTGGAAGAGTACTTAGGTTTGAATCCTTTTTAGTGCCTTTATGGCACGCTATATAGATTATTCCTCATGTCTAGTGTTTTATCCCTGACCCACATTGTCATCCCTATTTTTTATTAAGTGGCTTTAAGAGACAATATGAGGAGTTATCCCTGGTGCCTAGTGATCCCTGACTCACATCTTTTGTATATGCCATTAAGTCAAGATGTTAACAGATATCCCTGGCATCTTGTGTTCTCCCTGACCCACATCTTTTATGCTGTAAAACGTTTTTTCTGTTATTATTTAACTGCCTTTAAGTAACACTGTACAAAGAGCCATTCCTGGTGTCTAGTGTCCTCCAGTGAGGCAGGATTTGCTCATTAGTCTAGGGGAGTGTGTAGGTATAATAGCCCGACCAATCTTCCCACACAAATTAACACATCCATACAAATATAAACACATCCACACACACATATGCACACAACCCCTGACCTGATCTTGCTCAAAACCACACTCCCCCATTCACCCATAAACACACACACACACACACACACACACACACACGCACACACACGCACACACACACACACACACACACACACACACACACACACACACACACACACACACACACACACACACACACACACACACACACACACACACACCTTACATTCTAACTAACCTCCGACTGAGAGTTTACTGGCAGGCACTCACACATGCAGTCCCAAACCTATGCATGCTCACACACCCCCCAACCCAACCTGCCCACTTAGCTGTCTGGCACTTACATTTACCATGATGGGTGAACATGAGCTTTTGACCATGTTCATTAACATATGTGGCCATGTGCGGCCATGCTAATTTATGAAGAGTGATTGTCTGACTTGGTCAGCTTTGTAAATGACTTACTGTAGGCAGTTCCAGGGGCAACCACCACATGCCTAAGTAGCATACATCTCTTCCATATAATGCCTCATTATCATTTAGCTACAGAGATAGTTCACTGAGGTTCTACATGTCTTCATGCTAAACCACCACGATAGAGCTGCTTCTGAATTAGAAATGGTTACTGGGAGATGTACACTTGGTGTTAAAACCTTTCTGAATCGGCTCCCTTAACTTAAAAAAAGTTGATTATTCACTGTATTTCTATTTGAGATGAATACAGAATTATTAAAATAGCAAATGAAAATGTAATGTTATATTTGACAGAAAATACATTTTGGCCTGGTATAATTATATGGAAGGGGTAAATGTTAAAAGAACTGAGAAATGAATAGAAAAATATAATAGAGCAAAGGGAAGTTTGTTAACTGCACAAGCCATAAAATAATACATATTTATGGAAATACATATTTATGGAAATCAATGTTATTCAGAATACACCTTAAAAGTATACCCAATATTATTATACAATATGAATGACATGACTTATGCAGGCAGTAATAACAAATCTGATAACAGAATAAGATTCATATTCAGTTAATAATAAGATGACAGAAATATTTAAAAATGTTAAAATGGAATTTACTTTAAAAGAAGTATATTAATACTAAGATTAATGCTATGCTATATTAAGTGTTCTACAATCTTGTTATTTTGAAATATATACAGGGACATTCATAAATAGAACATTTTATACCCCATATAAATAGCTGGGATAAAAAAAAATAATGTTGCATATGCTTGTAGCTACAGACTGGGAGCATATTTTTATAGAAAGTACAAAACACAGAAATTATTGGAAGCAAATACAAGTATTTGGTAAATTATTGTGGCCAGAATTTTTTGAGGCTTATAAAATATGATTTTGTATAATATTCTAATACTAATAGGCATAATGTTAATAATTACTCGATTTTGGACAATATTAACAATATCAAGAAAAATGTTAGCAAGAAACTGATTAAAAGAAGTAAAGCCTAAACTTGTAGGGCCTAAACTTACAGAACTGCTGTTGCTCCCTCAGGAAGTCAATGGTAAAGAAATAGGGATAGTGGTGCTGCGGTAGCGTTGTCACCTCACAGCAAGACGTTGACCCGTTCAATTCTCAGCTAGAGCGTCTTCTGCGTGGAGACATGTGTGAATGGGCATGCCTTCATTGAAGGTTGTGCGTCAGGGCTGGTAACTCGGCACGTAAAAATCCACTGCCAAACATTAGTGGACCGGAGTTCCGCTGTGGCGACCCCTAACCGGGATAAGCTGAAAGACACAACAAATTAGAAAAAAATAACTCTAAATTTAAAAAATCAAATTCTGTTTAAAAATAGCATTTTTGGAAATAAAAAAACAATGGTGTCACATCAAATTAATGAATGATTTTATATTTTATACAGAATAAATATCCTGTTTATGGCGAACATGTGCATACTACAAATATTTGATTAGTAGTTCAGTAGTTAGTAGAATTATTTTATGTAAATGGTTGTAGTATAATCTTTTTTTAACATCTTTACTGAATTATCACTTGTTACACAGGCACATTTACATTTATATAAAAGTAATCAAACTGTGTTAACAAGTTAAAATTAACAAACATTATGCTTCACATATATTGCTATCATATAACCTAAGCAACATTACATAAATTATTCAATTCCTGACCCTTTTGTTTTCAACAAGAAACATCTTTATTAAACCATTATTAAATCTTTATTAAACCATCACTTACGACATAAGCAATCATATATTTATATAAATGAAAACAAACCACACTGACACAATCATAGTTGCAAGCATTTTACATCACAAACCATACTGACACATTCCCAATTGCAAACTTTATACATCACTTATAATCTACCCAATCATTTTAAGTTAAACATTACATAGCTCACTTAAGTCCTGCCTTCTTTTAAACCTCATTCCTCCCCTGTATGCATTGTTCACACAATTCCTATTTTTTTTTCCTGTGTAGTTTGCTCCTACCTTTTTATAAAGATCTCAGCTCCAGTTGTTTTATCCCTGTTACTATATTCACTATTCACTACTTGTAGCATAGGTGGTTGAGATTTTGATTTCTATTTTCTAGTAATTGCTTTTTTGGTAGCCACCATAATTAGAGACAGCAAGACCTTACCATGTATCATGAATTGTACTATGAAATTACTGCCAAATGTGTATGTTTGCTTTTCTGTTTTTGATCACAAGATGGTCGTCATCTGAGCAGCACCCTCTCCACATAGCTCCTACATTAATCAACTAAACTACTGCAATAAGCCAGCAAATCAAAAAAAAAAAAGAACTCTCAGCAGATAAGAATTACCTGCACTGAGCCTCATTCCACTTGCATTAACTTAAAATTCAGTAAATCAGCAAGTTAAACTTAGTTCTACTATTCAGCAGTCTCCAAAACTAGCATGTTGTTGTTGTTGTTGTTGTGTCTTTCGGCTTTTCCCGGTTAGGGGTCACCACAGCAGAACTCCGATCTGCTAATGATTGGTAGTTGATTTTTATGTGCCGAGTTACCAGCCCTGACGTACAACCTTCAATGAAGGTACACCCATTCACGCATGTCTCCATGCAGAAGACGCTCTAGTTGAGAATCGAACCAGACAGTGTCTTATTGTGAGGTGACAATGCTACCGCAGCACCACCACCACGCAGTCACCAAAACTAGCATACACGAGGAAAATAGAGGCCTGAAGGCTTCAGCACCCAAACAACAGACAGCAATCATGAGGGCAAGAATCAAGCAAAGCCATGGAGAAGAAATGCCCAAAGATATTGAAGGTATGGACATCCAAACATCAAAAACAAAATTATCAGCTATTTCATCTCCAGAAAAAGATGTTATCCCTAAAAGACAAAAAACATCCAAATCCCAACAAGAGCAAGTGAAGGAATCCATTAAGCAGAAGGCCGATGTTACCATTCAGATGGATGAGCTGAAAAGCGCCCTTTTACCTCTGCAATCCGCTATACAAGGTTTCTCTGATAAACTGAATTCTTTTGAAACCACAATCAACCAAATTGCTGAAAGATTAAAATTAGTAGAAGGGAGATCCAAAACAAACGAACTGGAAATTGAACACTTAAAAGCTGATCTAAAAAATAAGGATAAAACAATATCTGATATTCAATTAAAATTCTGGACCTGGAAGCAAGGAGCAGGAGAAACAACTTTATTGTCAGGAGTCTACCTGAAAAATATGAGCAACGTCGACTGCTTCCTACCATCAAACAAATTTTCAGTACTCTGCTTCAGCCAAGAGACCCTCCGGCGGAATACTCTATTGAAAGAGCGCATCGTGCCCTTCAAAAACAGCAAAGTACCTCAACACCAAAGTCCATCTATGTAAAACTTCTAAATTATCAAAACATTCACGCCATCCTCTCATCCTACAAAAAGTTAAAACATTTCACTAGGAACACTCATTCAATCTTCATCTCCCAGGATCTTCCCCAAGAAATCAAGGAAAAGTGCCATAAATTATCTCCTTACTGTGTGGATCATATCTCGTGCAAAATCAAGTTCCAAATGAGGTTTCCAAATACTTTGTCCTTTTATCATAAAGATATTAAATATACAATAGCTTCTCCCAAGGAAGCTGATCCTATTTTTCTAAAATGTTTTGGATCGGCTCTGGTTGCTTAAATGAGCTGTCTGCAACAATAATTCTCTTACCAGAGAATGTGTATGGTGATTCCAGCCCCATAAAACTTTTCTCAATTCAGTTTCTTACCTTCTGATGCCTGTAAGAAGTAATTAAAGCTCATAAGTTAACTTAGCTACTCGCTTACAAGCCCCAGGAACGTTAAATACAACTTAGGGCAACCGGGGGGACCCTTGAGTGGTGGCAAGTTCGACACTGATTAACAGGTACTCCTAATCAAGCAGGAAGCAGGAAAAAGAAAAATCCTCCTACTGATTTGGCTTGCCCAACATGAAGCAGTGGAGTCTGGTATGCCTCCTATCTAGCCTTTCTTTAAAGAATGCTCTCGGTCTGGGACAGTGGCGGAAACTGTCTTGGTCTGCAAAGTATGCAACTCTAAAACCGAACACATTCTTAGCAAAGCCTTGCTATTTACAAAGGTGAGAACTGTTTTAAACATGTGGGTCCAGATTCAAGATGAATGAACGAAATACACTCTCCCTTAGAGCAATCCCCGCATGTACACCCTTTTGTAAAAAAATTTGCTGTGCGGCGGATTACATTCCAAATCTGTTAAAGGAACCTCAATTAATTTTGTCATCCTTTTTTTTTTCTTTAGATACATACTCTCTAGAATTTATATTTATGTGAGAAAGTAAGCTACTGACCAACACTCCAAACTATTTTAAGCAGCTGATGCACAAGGGAGGTTTTGGTAACTATATATGTTGGATTACTTCAGAGGCTGGCAAACTGAACACAGGCAGAATTCCCTGCTGAAGTCGGATAAGACGGATAAGACAGCCATTGATGTCAATTTCCTTTTAGTGTTGTATCAGACACAGAATTAAGGTGTGAAGTCTCCTACACATAAACATATGGTGTGCTGTGCTGTCTGACTCCCATTTTAGCGCCTCCCGACTGGATCGCTCTGATAGAGATGATTAAACTCTGTGGGGTGAATGTGAGCTAGTGTGCCTATTTCCAATCCCCCCAGATGAAAAAAAGTCACTCATTTATCAGTGGCCTGATGCTCAGGCACAATGTAATGCCCTAGGCTTCTAGGGAAAGCAAATTAACCTGACATAACAAAGGTCATAAATCCAGTTGGGGACATTTTATGTCAAGAGTCATAAGCGACTGGGAAAGGCAGTTTTTCCTTTTGTGTTTTAAAGTTTCCTGCATTTCTTACTGTGTGTTATAATTACTTGGACAGCACCATAAGGTATTACTGTAGCATTTGTATTGTTGGTTTTGTACTAATGTTATTCTGGGACATTTCTTGTCATCAACACAGCAGTAAATCAGGATATAACCTGAGAGAAGGGAATGAAAATCAAATGTATTAATCAATATCTGACTATTTTTAGATAGATATTCTTCTGTATATTTTATTAGACACTTTCTGCTTGATCAATAATTTGATACCAGTGTAAGTAGTTGCTTAATTAGTTCCCCTGCCTTATGTCTATTTTATGAACGGGCTCAACAACTAAGCACTTGTTTATTCTCTGTAGCTGGTAGAATCCTCAGTAGAAGCTAGCTGGATTAGATAAGAAGGGTTAAAGATGGCATCTTTTGGAACTGACTCAAAGATGTATATATTTTGTAAATACTGTTTTTGTTCTGTTACACTTGTTTACTCCATAATTATTTTAGAGTCATGTTTTCCTAGTTGCTATTTTGCTGTGTCTCTCTCAAATATAGGGGTTAAGTGGCCTGGGTAGGCACTTGGGTAGTTTTGAGAGAGTCTTGTGCTGCGCTTTTATTAACTATCACACACAATTCTAATCTACGGATCAAGGTTGAGCCACTTATTAATCCATTCCTCTCTAGTCACTCTATAAACCCAAATGATTTAATTCTTAGTCCCCTTAAGTATAGATACGGCCTGGAACATAATCTCCTGGAATGTCAGAGGACTCCAGGATAAAAAAAAAGAAATTTACTAATGCACCTACTGACTAAATCAGTATCAGATATTTGTTATATTCAAGAATCACATATGATTAATGAAGACTAGGGCAGGGAAAAGAATAGGAAATGGATAAAAGACATTATTTCATCGAGATCCAGCTGTAACTCTAAGGGAGTAGCGATTATTATTAAAAACACATTTAAACCATCTATTATTGACGAAGGTGCTGATCAGGAAGGTAGATGGTGTTACCTCACGTGCCTAACTCCACTTCTCGATAAACCAATTCTATTCCTAAACATTTATGGACCATGTTCAGGACAACAGGGATTCATCTTAAAAGTGTATAATATGCTACTTAATTTCACTAACCATTTTTATATCCTTGGGGGGGATTGGAATACAGTAACTGACCCTAAAATGGACCGTTCTAATAAATCCAAAGCCTATAACACACAAGGCTCCCTAGCTTTAATGGAATTAATCTCTGACTTTGATTTGGTCGACTCAGTATCTTTTGATAGTCAGACCAGGAACAACAACATTTACACATACTTCTCTAAGTGTCATAATTCTTGGTTCCGCATAGATTTATTTCTAATGTCTAGCACATTAACTAACTGGCAAATAAAATTTTCAACTGAGCCTAGATTCTTTTCAGATCATTCAGTGATTGCTTTAGGGATAAACTTTATACCTAACCCATCCCTAATTAAAAGAGGTTTTAACTGGTCTCTAAACAGCAATATCTTGAAAGACCCGACAGTTATTGAAGAGATTACCAATATTTTAAATGAATTCAACTCTGACTCTCGTGACCTAGATATCCCATATTATATTCACTGGGCGGCAGGTAAAACTGTTCTTAGGGGTATATTTATACAAAAGTCCACCTACCTTAAAAAAAGAGGAAAGAAAAGGAGAACCGCCTAATATCAAAGATTAATAATCTAGATAATAAGCTTCAAGTAAATTACATCCTAGCTACGGAAAATGATATGATAAATAAACAAAGAGAGCTGTTTGAATTACACCAGTCCATTTACTCCTTTCAAGAATTAAAATTCATAACTAAATATTCTGAATGGATTCAAACTCCCTTTAAAGCACTAGCTAGATTGATCGAAAATAAGCTTAATTCTCCCAGAATTTCCCTTATTCATCATCAGGATACATTTTATAAATCAGATGCTCAAATTATTCAACTATTTCACCACGTGTATCCCAAAATTTATGCTAGCAGAAATCTTCAAACCCCATGTGCAGAGATGGAAAACTATCTTAACAACCTCACATTTCCAAAATTAAATGCAAACCAGAAAGTTTTCCTTTCTACTATTCTGACTATCCAAGAAGTTATAAAGGCCATTGACAACCTTAAACTAGGGAATGCTCCAGGTCAAGATGGCTATTCCTCAGATTTTTATAAATCATTCAAAATTATCTTAGCTCCCATCCTACTTAAACTATATGATTGCATAGCAATTAATGGCATTGTAGACCTCTATATTAACCATTCAAAGACCATACTAATCCCCAAGAATAGTCTAGATAAATCAAACCTTAACAATTACAGGCCAATCTCCCTCATAAATGTTAACATAAAATTTTATCTGCCATACTAGCTGAAAGACTTAAAAAGTTATAAATTCCCTAATTTCTGCAGAACAAGCAGGTTTCATGTCTAGCAGACACACTTGGGACAATACTTTAACTGTGGAGACTATGATTAACCTTACCAGGGCGGATAGAAACCCAAGATACGCAATGATACTAGATGCATGCAAGGCATTTTATAGGGTCAATTAGAACTTTATGTTCATAGTGCTATCTTACTTAGACATCCTCCCCGAATTTGTCAACATCATCAAAGTACTATATAATAGCTCTTACACCCGCCTTTATATAAACAAGCAATATTTACAGCCAATAAAAATCTCAAATGGCACTAGACAAGGGTGTCCTCTGTCCCCTCTTCTTTTCAATTTATATCTTGAACCTTTCTTTCTATCTATATTACAGAAAACATACCACTCAATCCCCAGAATTCTCAATACCAGCACCAGCTTGACCACATTTGCGGATAACCTGGACATTTATTTTGAACACCCCATGTCGGACACTAAAATTTATTTTACATTTATTTATTTTTTTATTTTACATTTGTTAAATAAATAAAAATAAAATAAAAATTTATTTTGAACACCCCATGTTGGACACTAAAAAAATAATCACTTCCTTGAACACCTTTGCTTATATCTCTGACTACCAAATTAACCAAAACAAATCATATATTTTCCCGATCAATCCTTTAGCCCATAGACAAAACTTTTTTCCAGACTAATCTTTCCACATAGTATACGCCTTCAAATATCTAGGAGTCTCTTGTGATCACTCTTCTTCTTCCATTTTACATTCCAACTTAACAAAAGTATGGACGGCTATCTCACAAGACTTGTCTAGATGGCAACAGATAAACTCCCTATGCTAGCTAAAACTTCCATCATTAAAATGAATATCCTCCCAAAGCTTCTATATCACCTCCATGCATCCCTCTCCTTCACTCCTAGTGCCTTTTTCACTAGAGTACATAAAGCATTTGTGAAATGCATATGGCACCCCAAATCTGTAAGGGGATCTTATCAAAGACTTATCCTTCCAAAAATCAAGGGAGGTCTTGCTATGTCTGATCTGCAACTATATTATAGAATTATGCACGCCAATAGAATAATTACAATTGCCAGTCATAACCCAAATTATGACATATGGACTCCCCTCTGGGTAAAAATGTGGCATAATCACGTCCTGAATAACAAATTTAACCCTAAAGCTCTTCCATTTTTAAGTCCATCAACTCTCAAAGATCTGAAACTACAGCATACCTTAAAAGCCACAATCAAAACCTTTCAGGAGTTATTTAAATCCCTGAACCTAAAAAATGCACTTCTCCTTTTTCAGCCCATCCATTTTAACCCAAATCTTAAACTGAACTGCAACATGATCAATCTGACTGAATACCCCCTAATAAGAGAATACACACTATGGGATAAACATAGTCGCTTATCACTAACAGAACTTCGAATCCTCTTAAACTTACCTAAAAAAATATATAATTATTTTGAGGCAAATAAGGGAAATTATTATAGCTCTACTTCATGGCCATACTATTACTGATTCTGATGCCAACCTTGTGGCCAAATTGCTACAAAATTTAGCCAGCAAGAAAAGTATGCTGTCCTCATCGTATAAACTTATTATCTCAATTCTATATCAGGAAAAAAATGTATACGCAGAATATTGGGATCGTCAAGGGACAAATCTGTCAGTAGATCAGAAACTTTCAGCCATTATATCCACACTTCTGTTTTCCCCATTCAAAAAGCTTACCTATACACAATTTATGGTTACCAACAACTTATACTTCACTCCAGTCCACTTAAACAAATTTGACTCAAATGTGTTCACCTCATGTCCCTGCTGTTCCTATCCCCAGGCAGAAATCAGTCATATTTTACGGTTCTGCAGATATTCTCACAGTATTTGGTGCTCTCTCAAGGTGAGACTTGACAAGATAGGTTACCATAAATCAACCCTCTCCTGGGAAATGGCATTATTACATGTTACCAGCCTTAAAATACCTAAATTGAAATTACATATCTTAGTTACACTTTGTCTTTTAGTTAAATTTTACATTACCAAACATTGGATAGACCGTTCTAAGATGCCCTGGAGAGGTTTTAGGGGGTTGGCTGTCAAATACATTACTTTGCAAAAACATTTAATAACTAACCCCCATAAGCAGGCCTACTACCAGAAACTTTGGAACTTCATATTTGAACTCTTGTCTGACAGCTAACAATTACAAACTAATTTTTTTTCTTTTTCATTATTACTCATTCCCACCTAGCTATATGCTTATCTATTTCCTTTATCTCTCCCTGTTACCCTTATCTCGAGTTAAAGGTGGCTCAATTCTAAGGTTAATACTTATTCTCCTCCTATAACTGCTCCTCAAATATTAACTAAAGAGTAATATAGTGTGTGCGCTCATGATACCTATCCTCTTTCATCTAAACTTGCATTAAGTAAATTCACAGTGATTTTACTGTTCTTAAGCAGCACAATTGTATATATTGTATATAATGTGTAGTGTTTGTGTTCCTTTCTGTTGTACTGTACATGATTAATCTGCAATTGTTTGTGATATATGAGTACGGTAAAATCAATAACAATTCTATTTGAAAAAAAAAATATTTAAAGAAAGAAAGAAAGCTTTACCCTGGGATTCAATAACACCTACACTAAGTGTACACTGTTCTGAGTGATCAGACAGCACAGACATAACTTACACCTTCTTTGTCCTAATTTTAGTTTTTCTACTGATATTCTTGCAGCTTTAAATATTGACAGGGATTCAAATGGTTACCATAAAGTGTAGACTACATGTACACATAACGTAATCTTTCAGAGTGCTAGAAAGCACAGAAAATGTGATAAAGATGTTCTTGAAGATATATTTTGTATACTTAGTGTAAACTTAGGGTCTATATTAGATCAGCGAATGCTTAAAAAAGCAAACGCTGACTTGATCAAACTTATGTAAGTGAAAGCTTACAATCTCAAACTGTCAGAACAGTGATTTTATTTCCTAGGGAAAAAAATCGCTGTTCCAAAACACATACACACAACACAAGCATACCAAACAAACAGCAATCCACACATACACCTAAAATCTGACACCTAACCCTACACTAAACTATACACACACCACTAACTATCCACTTACCTTAACCCAAACCCTAACCCTAAGGTCCGTCACTATCACACACTCACTTCACCCGCTCCCTAACCCTAACTCACCTAACCCGCCCTAACCCTCACGTCCACACAATCGCACACATACCTAACCCGTGCCCTAACCCTAACCCGCCCTAACACTCACATCCACACAATCGCACACTTACCTGAACCCGACCCGTAACTTTCCACCACAGCACTGAAAATACTGAAGCAACAGAAACGGACAACCGAATTCTTTCCCTAGGAAAAAAATTTGTGTTTCTGTTGCTTTGATATTTTAAGCTTTCGCTTACATAAGTTCAATCAATCAGCATTCACTTTTTTAAGTATTCGCTGATCTAATATAGACACTAAACTTAGTGTATTCTATATTGAATCTGGCCCGTTACTTTGTTTTTTTGTCTTAAACATCGACATAATGGAAAATTCTTCCCTCTTGTGTTGGCAACCTCATTTCAGACTGACTTTTTCTCTGTTTAATTTTCTCAAATGTTTGGGTTTCTAATGCCATGACGGGAATAGATCCTATTCCTAAGTCAAGGTATGATTAGAGTTCATGAAATTACTTTGGTTTCAGTCTTTGATGTTAGCCAAGTGTGCTCCCCCCCGCAACACCTGCAATGCGCCCCGAATTGCCTCATCTGCAGTTCATATAGGGTTTATGTATCGGTACCATATTTAAGTATGATTCTAAACTGTTTACTCTTCCTGTTACTCCTACTACATTTGGAACTGTCTAGGTATCTCCCTTCCTCATTGCTCTTGCTTCTACTTGCTAATCTTATTATTTAATCACTTTGTGTCTCTTTCTGTATGTAAGACACTGTAATCACTGGGTGTAGTAATTTCAGAGATCAATGCTGCTTTTGTCTTTTTTATGGACTAATAGTCTTACTACATCTGGTTTTCTTGCATCAATGTTTTGAACTGCGGGTAACACGTAACCCCATGTGATATCAACTTCATCATTCTCTATAATGCACTGTGTTTTATGTTACCAATGCATCTCATCTACTTCTATACTGATGTGTTTGTGCAATCCCCTATGCAAAAGTTTTGCCAGATTATTGTGCCTTTTAATATATAGACCGTCTGCTGTGAGTGTATCACACCCAGGAATGAGAGGTGCAACTACAACCAGTTTTGTTTTAAAGAACCTGCATTTGTCTGTTTCTTACACTTTTTCAATTGACTTTTTGTAAACCAGCATGCACACAGTCCATTATCCTGGGACATCATTGTTAGCCTTTCATCTTTTGGTTTCAGTTCTCCTGTCCTTAACCATTCCTACATCAAATCTTGCTCAACATATAGTTGTTCCAGAAGATCTCTATAATTGCCACTATATTTGTTGACTTTCCAATTTTCTTTTCTTTTCTTTTCATATGATCCTTTTCCTTAAATCTATTTTGTTTTTGGCACATTCAGTTGTTGTCTGACAGGTTCATAGGTGTATACTAGGCTAATGACCACTAGGGCCTTATAAGCTTATCCTTGCAATCCAAATGTGTCCCACAAGTTATATGTTTTATATAGGGGTGATTGCTGGTTATAACATGATTTACTGACTGCCTCTGTCCATCAGAGATGTGGGTGCCAGACCAAGGATGAATTTTTGTGATCCCATCCAATGGTCCACTCCAAGTTACACTTAAATATGGTTAGTTCTGATGCTTATTTGCTGATATGAAAAAAGTTCATCAGAGCAGGGTCCAGGGATGCCTTGTATGACAGGCAAATATCACCTCTCAGTATTCTGTAGGAGACCAAGTATAGAGGTAGGGCTTTGAGGCAATCTGCATAGGACATTGTATTTATTCTGTATTCTTTTTGTAAGGAACCTTTGCAAACATTCTAGTTGCTGCATGCGTCTGGTCAGGTACATACCGAAGGAGGCTTTATACTCAATGATGGGTCTGATGATGTCTGAGTATAGTGGTACAATGACTTTCTTGGACATAGATGCCATGAACTTACTTGTAAGTTGAGCAACATAGAAGGATTTATTACCACCTTGAATCCATGTTCGTCGAAAGCCAAGTTATTGTCTACATCTGTTCCCAGATCTTTCACTGGTGGGTCAACTCTTAGGGGTGTTTTATTGATGATATAGATTCCTGTGGTGGCTGACATCCTAAAAGGTACTATAATGCATTTCTTTATGCTGAGTTTTAAGCCATGGCTTTGGCACCAGTTTTTTTCTTTGTTAGACCCTCTTGTAAGATGTTAGTGTCTTTGGGGAAATTCTATGACAGCTCCGAGTTTGCAATCATCTGCAAACTTGGTTAGTCAGAGGCCTTTGATATTAGCCTTGACTTCTGAGAAGTAGATGCTAAAGAGCAGTGGACACAGCAGACGGGCTTGAAGGACTCCACTGGTGACTGGCCTTTATGAAGAGATGGTCATACTAGTCCTAACTTCCTGGATCCTATCTGTGTGCCAGCTGGCTATCCAGCATGTTATATAGGGGTTTATGCATAATTCCATAAATTTGTTAACAATGCCGGAGTGGGATATTGTAGCAAAGGGTCTATATTAGTTTGCCGAAGTGCCATTTCAGCGAACACCTAATCAGCAACACAAATTCAGCAAAACTTGGTTCAGCGATTCAGTGAATTTACCAACTGCAAGAAAATACTTGCGCTACAGCACAATGGACCTACATCAAAGCAAAATGAACCCACTCAAGTGGGGGGCTTCATCTATATAACTATATATATCAACTCTGAGATCGCACTACAGTGGAGAAAAGGGCAAAGTTGTATAGTTGGCCAACTACTTCTTTGTCCTTGGTAAATTCAACGAATCATGGAAATGATTTTCACTGAATTTGTGTCACTGATTAGGTGTTCACTGAAATGGCATTTCGGCGAACTAATACAGACCCATATCAAATGCCTCAGCCAGGACGGGGTAGGCAGTATGCACTGTTTTACCCTTTTCGATTGCCTTTGTGACCTTCTCAAAGAATTCAGCCAGTTTCAGTAGACTTGACCTTCTTTTGACAAAGCCAGACTGGGATGGGTCCAGTGTCTGAAGGTCTCCTATGTCCTTCTTGATCATTTCCATGATAATTCTTTCCATGACTTTGCATATAAGACTAGTCAGACTAATAGAGCTGTAGTTTCCACAATCCGTTGATGGTTTACCCTTATGAAGAGGGATGACTGTTGCAGTTCTCCATTCTTGTGACATGAAGCCTGTTTTAAGACTGTAGTTAAATAGTAACTCCAGTGGCCCTGATAGGTCATGTTTTAGACTATTCCAAAGGCATCTTGGGTTATTACCAGGGCCCACTGAGGTTGTGTTCTTGGCCTTAGTGAGTACAGACAGAACATCCTTTCTGTTTATAGCTGGAGGGGTTATGTTTGAGGGTATTTCTTGGGAGGTGGCTGGGAGTGAGTGGGGGGTAAAGTTGAAGCTGAATTTGTCAGCCAGCAGGTTTGCTATATTACTCAGCTCAGTGAATGTGGCACCATTAATCACCAGTTCAGCATACTGCTGTTTGCTGCCTTTGAGGCTTCATACATAGCTGAAGAAGGTTTTATGGTTGTCTTTTGCCTGGGAGGCTATTTTGACCTCAAAATTGCATTTAGTGGACTCAATTAGTCCTCTTTGCTGACTGTTTATTTTGATGAGAGAGTTCTCATCTTTATGGGAATTGCACTTCCTGAGTTTAGTCACAATTTTTTTTCTCTTTTGTTGTATAACTTGTTTAATCTGGGATGCCACCAGGGTGGTTTGTTTCTGGAGTTAGTTTTGGGCTTACTTCTGGTAGGTACAGCAGCCTCTATGCAACCATCGACATGGTTGCACAGAGAATCTGTGAACAATTCTGCATAGGCTGCTATGTTTTCTGGATTTGAAAGGGCATTGAGTTTTGACAAACTATCACTTAATAAAAGGTAGTTAGCCTTGGAATAGTTCCTAACTGTTACTTGGTTTAGTAGGATTACCAAGTTGATTTTGATTTCGAAGGAGACAGCTTCATGGTCAAACCTTACCAGGGAGGATGTGACATTGGGGGTGTTGCAGCATTCTTCCATATTTGTGAGTATGAGCTCCAAAGGTTAAGGGTGTTCATATTTATGAAGTCCAGGAATCTCTGTCCCTGCAGATTTGGGGCTGTGGAGAATTACCAGTCTATAAAAGGATAATTAAAGTCTCTCATAAGTAAGGTGTTAGGTTGGATGGTGAGTATATCCAATAGGTTTAAGTATGTGCTATGAGTTTCATGGGACATAGAGGGTGACCTATAGCTTGCTAGGATATGATACAGGATTCTCTCTATGGTGACCTGCACATGGACAAACTCCAGTTCACCATCCTGTTTAACCAAACTAGAGCTGTGCTTGTTATTGATGTGTATTGAGGGATCTACACCTTTAGTCCCTGTCTGTGCAGCAACCAGTTTAAAATTGTGGAAGGCTCCAAAACCTTGCACTACTGGGGTACTCTCTGCAGCTTTAAACCATGTTTTGGTAATTGCCCAGATGTGTGTATATATATATATATATATATATATATATATATATATATATATATATAGGGTGTGGAGGGCTTGGAGAGAGATTAGGCTTCTGGTATTGAATAGTAATACCTTGAGGTTCAGTTGAGCTGATTCTCCTATGTCAGTAGGCTCTGTGGGGAAGGATAAAGTTTTATCCAGTATGAGAAAGCCTAGAGGGGACAAGTAGAGGGCATCCCTGGCAAAGTAACAAGGTTTATTAACCATGTCTTTCCATGCTGAAAAATAATGGATTCCCATAGAATGACATCAGAAAACACAGCCAATTGTTAAAATCAATCATCATTTACTGGTATTGTGGCATCATTCTTGGTGAAGGTAATATGCTGCTCAGTGCTAGGCTGATACCAGCCTGAGACACATAGAGAGATGCATAAGTTCTCACTTCATATAGTCGAGGGAGGAATGTCTCAGATCATTTACACCTTCATGGACTATGATGGCATCATACTGATATCTATGTTCCAGTGACTTGAGTGCATGTATAATTTGGTGGATCCTGGCTCCATATAGGCATCTGGCCATTATCTTTTCCTTGTTCAGCCTGGTTAAAGGGACATCAGTTTGTCATACGATGGAGTCCCCTATAACTAGAGTCCTGGGAAGTGTGTTTGCTTACCCTATGGGCCTTATATTTGGGGCTCCACTGACTGAAGCTGTATGTATGTTGTTAGGTGTTGCTTTTGTTGAGTGAGTTTGGGTTTGCTGAGGATAATCTTTGTTGACAGGTGTTCTAGGAGGTCTTTTTTGTTTTGGAAGATTGCATTTAAGTGCCTCAGAAGATGCTGGTCTATGTGTGTCTTGTGTGCTATGTGTGGGGAGTGCTGTGCGTGGTTTTGACAACCTGTGTGTTTTTATGCGAGACTTTAGCCTCCAGTGACATCATGTATGCACATCTCTAGCATACTGTATCTGTTACTTTAAGGATTAAGTGGTTGTCATTAAACATGAGACAATTGCTACACTCTCTAGATACCCATGTCCACCAGGCTGGCTGCAGAGAAATTAAGAAATTGCATATCCATGTTGTCCGGTCCCCTAATTGGTGGGCTATGTGGGTGTGGCATACAGGAGTTTACAGAAGGCTATTAAGGATGATTTTGTGGGAGAGAGGTTGGAGGCAGACTATGCTATAAAATATTAAATTTAACAGTATCGCCATTCAATGTGCAACTAGCTGCTCTAAGCTTGTCAGTGTGCGAGGCATTTACTCTATAGTTACTGCTTTACAGGGTACCACTTTAAGGGCATTTCTAAAGGGAAAATGTGCTTCTAGATGTTTGCATCTGTACAGGGCAATGGCATGGTGAGCAGCTCCATACAAATGTGCCAAATTTTTACCAGCACTGGAAATACAGAACACTGACTACTGAGCCCTCTTCCCAATAAAACAACTAACAGTGCTCTTTTGTGTGCTTCCCAACTCAGACAGACCAAGTAAACACCAACTACCACTAGAAGAATAATCCCAGACCTCCTAATGTAAAAGCACAGTAAAAGAGTGAAATGCTAGCACAACAAAATTAAACTTAAGGAAAAGCAATAAGTAATTCATGATAAAAATAGTGTACTTTAAACAGCTTACAAAAGTATGATTATTCAATAAAAATTTTTCACTTTATACAAATGAGCCAAGAAACACTCAATTGCGCAGAATTTATAAAGGTGCTATAAGCAAAGTAAGCTGATTAATAAGCCCTCTGGCCAATAAAACAGCTACATGCAGGATTCTCTAGTGTGTTTCACCAAACTATATGGACGAGGCTATTACCCATTGCCACTAGATGGAAAATCCTCTATCGTCTTGATGTAATATCTCAGAAAAGCTTGCTAGAGTGTAAAAATACACTACTTTATCCAACAGCCAGGTAGATAATGAATTCAGAGCAAGTAAATCAGTAGAACAGACAAAGTGAGGCAAAATGCACTTTTTTCAAATAAAGACAATGAAAGGCAAATAAATAATTAAAGACAGCAACAGTATTTTAGAAAGGGAGAACCTTATTAAGCTCAATTTACAGTAATGGTAGGCAACTTAAAAATCACTGAGTTTAAAAAGCAAATCAAGGAATGTGAGAGTGGGTAAGAAAAAAAGTAGGGAATCATAGGGTTGCCACCTTTCATTGCGGCTAAAACCGGAGAAAGCCCACACCCCTCGCCCATTTCAGCCCCCTCTACCATTCATGTTCCACTCATTTTGTGACATCTTCATGACATCAGCTGATGGGGAACACCCTCTTTTTCTGTTCCTGATGCCTGCTTTCTGCCAATTTACTATACTTTTCTATAAAAAACCATAGCAAATCTGCTGATTTAACAAACTCCGATAGTCTGTTTCTTTTTTGAAACAGAATATTGAAGTTTGTACAGTGTTTTCCAGACTACTGGACAATTGGTTTGATTTCTGGATAGTCCAGAAAAAAACAGAGAGGTGGCAACCCTAATCACCAACAGTGCTTGTAGTTTTTGCAAGTCTTGAGTCTTATCAGAAATGACATGGCCACAGATATACTCTGTGTATTTAAGTATCACTCAAGAAACAAATTAACCAATGAGCACATGAAATGCACAGCTTGGGTAATTTAAGTGTCTGTCTGCCACACTGAACAAAAATAACAAGGCAAGCAAATTTCTCAAGACAGAAAACAAAATGGAACAGAAAGTAGCTGTAACAGTTTGAGCAACTCACAGACACCAAGAGATTACTTTCCTCACCAGTGGGGAATCACCAACAGTTCTTGTATTTTTTGCTGGCTTTAAGTCTTAACAGAAAAGACAAGGCCATAAATATACTCTGTGTCCTTAAGTATCACTCGAGGGACAAATTAATATATGGAAAAAACATATGAAATTTGCAGCCAAGGTAATTTAAGGGTGTACTGTTTCTGACACAAAGAACAAAAACACCAGTCCAAGCAGATTTATCAAAACAGAAAACAAAATGGAACAGGTAAAACATAAAGCAGCTCTATCAGTTTAGGCAACTCACAGACACAAAAAGATTACTTTCCTCATCAGCAGGGAGTCATCAATACTGCTTCTAAATTTTGCTGGCCTTGAGTCTTATCAGAAAAGACAATTGTGTTTTTTTGTCTACTTTTGGTTTTGTGTGATTTTTATCTACTTCTGGTTTGATTTCCATTCCCACTTTACTCAGAACTGCTTCTGCTAAACTAATCAAATGTGCCATCTTAGACGTCTTCTCATTCAATAAAACTTTCATTATTTTTGGATATGATGAGGTCAGCTGATATGTATGTATGTAGTTTAAAGGAGGCCCATACTGCCTTCAGAGCAATGGGATATATATATATACACTCTTGGTATACACTGTTTTATATGTCATTTGACAAGCATGAAGAATTTTTCTTGCTTTTGTGTCCTATTGGTTCAGTAATTTTTGGGGCTAGTCAATCACACTGAAGTTGTAAGTTAAAGCAGGAAGAGCAAACTGATTTACAGATTAGATTTTATTCATAGATGTTAATGCAGTTTTTAATATTATCGTTAGTCTTCTGAAATATTAGTTACTAAGCTTTACTCTCATTTGTTCATGTTTTATTGCTGACCATTCATCCATTCCCAAATATTTACGCATGTCATCCTGCTCAAATTCCTTTATATCACAATCCAGTCTGAGGCTGATATTTTCTTGGTGCTGCAGCTTTTCTCTTTTAAATGTTTATTTTGCACATTTATGAAGACCAAATGTCAGTTTTAACCATTTATAATTTTGCTTTCACATCTTCATCTGATGAACTATACAATTTAAATCATCCACAAAAAGTAGATGAAATGTCTTTAAACAAGGATGATTTCTGGGATTTAAACTATCACCATAGCCTAAGTTGTTAAGTAAACAGCTTAATCGGTTAAGGGCAAGACAAAACAAAAATAGTGACAAAGAATCATCCTGGAATATTTCCCATTGAAATTTTATTCCTGGGATCATAATTTACCCTTTGGCATGGCTTAGTTGCAAAGTGATTTGCCACTGTTTCATAGTCACTGCAGTGTGATTGATCAATGTAGGGAATATCTTATACATATGTACTTGTGCCATTATTTATGAATGTGGGATGCTGTCATTTTATTTAACTCTATCTATGTCATACTGAGATTCATCTCATTTTTAGAACTTTCTATTGTGACTTTATTTTCCAACAAGTGATCTATTGTTCCATATGACCTTCTTTTACTACCTTATTTCTATTGCTATAATTACATTTTTTTCCAAATGACTATAAACTATGTATCAGTTCTAGTATATGATTTGTATATTGTCTGAAAGCAAGTTATTAGTTCTTAGGATGGCTTGTAGGTTCACTCTTAAGGAGAATTATCAATTTTCCTGTTATTAACCATGTTGGTGCCTGTTCAGGATGTGCATAAAAGTAATTCATACTCAGGACTAAATCTCTGTGTAAAGATTTTAATACATTTAGCCAGAAGTTAGATGCTGCATCTGGGTCCAGGGTTTTCCATTTAGGAACTTTTCTTAATTTTTTTCTGAATTTCTCTGGCCATTACTTCATATAATTTCATATTCTCTACATTAGAGGTCCTTGCTGTTTTTTTTTTTATTGTTTCAATCTATTCAGCATCTTTGCTATATTCAGCAGGGTCTTCATAAATACTTCATAGGTTCATAGGTAGGTACTAGGCTATCGGCCCTAGGGCCCATACAAAAAAATTATTTTCCTGTGCCCCTGTCGAGCAGAGCCCCAGAAGTGATCCCCGGGGTGAATTTCTCATTTCCCATCCAATCATCAAGATTTTTCTTGAAGAGTGCTAATAAGGAGCTCTGTTTGACATAGATAGGTAGTCTGTTCCAGAGTATGGGAAATCTCTGGGACAGGAATATATCCCTCCAGCATGTTCTGTTTATTGTGGTGACAAGGTTTAGGTCCCTAGAGTGTGTAGCTCAGAGGGATTGGGATTTCTTTAAGTGGAGCATGTCCAGCAGCTCTGGGTTTGACATAGCTTTGTATGTTAGGCAGCGATTGCCCCTGAGTAGGCGATATGCGATGGAATAAAGCTGTAGTTTTTTGAGACGGTCTGCATAGGGCATCTGTTTGAGGCCAGTAATCCTCTTTGTGAGGTATTTCTGTGGTCTTTCCAGTTGTTGTAGATGTCTTGTGAGGTACATATCAAAAGGGGCGTTGTACTCTATAATGGGTCTAATGAGTGATGAGTAGAGGGGAACAATGACCTCTTTTTCTCTGGATAAGAATCCTTTTGTGATGAGATGAGCCACGTAGAAGGGATTCCTGACCACTGTGGCGATGTGATTATCAAAGCAGAGACTACTGTCCACCTGTGTCCCAAGGTCTCATAACATTTTCGGCATTAAGTAGACTACCAGCTATGTGGTAGCTCATGGGTACAGAGTTTTTACCAAAGGGGATGACAATACACTTTTTGGCATTGAGCTTCAGGCCATGGCTTTGACACCAGGTATCTGTCTCAGTGAGGCCCTTTTGTAGTTTGTCCACATCATTAGGAGTTTTGATTATGGCTCCTAGTTTGCAGTCATCTGCAAACTTTGTTAGCCAAAGACCTTCTGTGTTGGCCTGCACTTCAGAGAAGTAGATACCAAACAGGAGAGGACCAAGGACTGAACCCTGTGGTACTCCACTTGTCACTGGTCTGATGTCGGATTTGGAATCTGCTACTTTCACAGTGTGGGTTCTGTCAGTGAGCCAGTTGGCAACCCATCTTGTGACATAGGGATTTATACCTAGTTTAGTGAGCTTATCTATAATTCCAGAGTGGGGGATGGTGTTGAAAGCCATGGCGAGCTCTAGATAAGCTGTGTGAACCATTTTACCCTCACCTATGGCTTTGGTGACTGCTTCAAAGAAGTCAATCAGGTTTAGGAGACATGATCTGCCTTTTACAAATCCAAACTGTATAGGGTCCAGAGTTTGGAGATTACCAATGTCTTTGTTTATGAGTTCCACGATGATACGTTCCATGGCCTTGCAGACCAGGCTCGTCAGGCTAATGGGGAGGTAGTTCCCGGGGTCCGTCGTGGCTCTCCCTTTGTGGAGTGGGATAACCGTCGTGGTGCACCATTCAGTGGGTACAAAGCCTGAGGTGAGGCTATGATTGAACATGGTACTTAGGTAGGGTGCCAGTTCATTCTGTAGTTCGTGTAGAACGCAGCCTGGAATATTGTCAGGTCCCATGGATGCTGTGTTCTTAGCTTTGGAGAGTGTGTTTTTTACCTGTGTAGCCATGATTATAGGAACTTTGCATTCTTCCAGTATAGAGATGAGCCCTCTAGGGGGTGAGAGGGGGTAAAGTTAGCACTCAACCTATCTGCTGGGATGTTGGCAATATCAGTTGGTTCTGTATATTTAGTGCCATTGTGCTGTAACTCAGAGCAGATCTGAGTGTTCCCATTTAGATTCTTGACATAGCTATAGAATGCTTTGTGGTTGCCTTTGGAGTCAGTGGTAATTTTGTTTTCATAACTAGCTTTGGAGGATTTCTACAAAATGTCTAAAATTTACCTGTTTTTTCTTTGTTGCTGGTGTTTCTATTAATTTTGCTTTGTTTACCAGTTATCTATAAAAAAAATTTTTTGAGACATCATTGAGTTGCTTATTTTGTAGTTTTTCTTTATATTTATGTGCATACCTTCTAGGTTTTTATGCCTGTGCTGATGTTTTCAGTTTATTATTGGCATTAATACAAAATACATCTTGATCTGTTTAAACACTGTGCATTGCTTTCTAAGTATTTCTGATTATTTGTTCCCTTTTCTTTAGTCTTGTAACATTGATAGTTCTTGTCTTGTTTTATAGTTTTCTCTGTTTGATTCTTCCATGGTGGCATTTTCCTTCCTTTCTTTTGTTACTCTACATTTTTTTGGTAGCACTTTACCCATTTTTAGTTTGACTGCACAGTAATATATTCTGTATATTTCTGACATATTACAGAAATTATACTTAATAGTCCTGATTACTGTATTCATCTGTTTTACCAGTCTTCTCACATTCCGGACCTTATTTACTTTGTCTAATCTATTTCTTTCATCTCTCATAATATGTCTATCTATCCCTATTAAATCAAGCAGGTCTTCCATTAAATAATTTTCTTCTGGATTGTGAGAATCTTCTTTGATCTCTGTTTCCTGCAAATAATCTACAAAAAGTTCCAGAAAATCTTCATGTAGCATATCCATGTCAGATGCACCCATAATCATCTGTACCTCTTTCATATCGGAACCCTTTGGCCTATCACTCTGCAACATTACCTGTGTCAGACATGTCACTGTTTCCTGCTCCTTCCCTTACTATTAAACTTCAATAGGGTTTTCGTACCAGTCTCCTGAACAAGGGTCCATGGTATCATCATATTGCAAATCTTCTTCTTCAGATGCCTTCTGCTCCACCTCTTACTCCTTAATCTGGAGACTTATTATTTCATCATGCTGCTTCATTACCTGTGCTGGATTCTCAACACTGAGTTCTTCACTTCACAGATAATTGTTAATTTCAATTTCTGTTTGTTTAAATTCTATCTTACTAATCCTCTTTTCTATGCAAATCAGGCTGATTTAGCAAAAATAAATAAATAAATAAATAAATAATGGTTGCAGAGGCTATGTAAATTACCTTTGTCTCACTGTACTCTTATTTTACCTAAACAGGGGGAGCAAAACATCCTTACATCTTATTCTTTATGCCTAACACGAGTTATACAAATGGGATTTGAAATGGATTCTGAGAGACAACAAGAAAAGCTGTAAAATAAAGTGACTTCAGTATGTGTGGTCCCTGATAACTATTTTGTGGTACAACATATTAATGAATAAGAAGAAGCACTTAGAATGATTTGGATACATTGATACATCATAGAATATCAGTTTATAATTAAAAAAAAAACATACTTTTGGAGTTTTAAGGTGCAGTTTTTCTTTAAAGATAAACTTGATCTTGACGCTGATTGTCAACAGTATTATACCATTAATAAATGTAGCCACTCTTTAGCACCACCCAGTAACAAAGAAAGTCCAAATGTTATAAACTGATCTATCATTAGTGAACTAATAGCCAGAACAAGAATTACAGAAGGAGACAGAGAGGTTAAGGCACCTGCTGCTAATCTTCAGAATAGGCCAAATAATTCATGGGGAGAGTTTTAATCCATCTCACACCACAGATTTTCTAACACTTTTTAAGGTCAGTATCCTACATATAGGAAGAAAAGGAGTCTTAGGAGATAATAGTACTATTTATAATCTTAGTGAATAGAAAAGCACAGACTGATTTTCTGGTACTCCTGAAACACCTCAAGGTGGAGGAAAAGAGATTTTTTGTTAATTGGTAATTCAGTGCTGAAATTTCTACATAGACAGGCAATCAGTTTGTATAACAATATAATTGCTGCAATCTTCTTTTCTCTGAGGCAATTATCAAAGACATTTTGTCATCCATGAAGAAGCCATGTATTTCTTATAGGATCATAGGAAGTTGCTAGGCTATTGCGGTGTATCAGTCTTGCATGGCATATTATGTGGGCAAGACGAACTGTAGACTGAACGATAGGATCCTTAAACATATGTCAGAAATCAGGCTAAGTAACAAGCATAATGCATTATACACTCACATCCAACAGAACCATGACCATACTTTTTCTTTTATGGTATTACAAGTTGTGAATCATAAAGCCAGAATGTGTGACATTCAGAATGAAACAGAATACATGGAGATGAGCTGGATTATAAAATTAGAGGCTGATAAAACACCAGGAATTAATGCAATTGTACCTTTAAAGCCAGCCTTGAAAAAAAGGTGGATTAAGTACTGATTTTGATTGGTTATGTGTCTTATAAAATGCTAAGCTGTTTTTAATGATGTACTATCTGATGAAGAGGCAACACCTGAAAGCACTTATAGAGCTTGTTACTTGTTTTTATGACAGTCTGTTTTAATAAATATTGGATTACTATACAGCCTGGTGGTTCCAGCTTTCTTTTTGCTGTTTGCTGTATTTGGAGTGTCAGATGGAACCTTTGGTGAACATTTTCCACTTTCTTTGTTTAAGAAAGGAAGTAAAGCTGAGGCCACTTCTACACAATTACCATAGTGCACCACTTAGACCCAAAGCATCCCCCAGGAGCCTTTGGAGGGGGAAGGAGGGCAGGAAGTGATGAATGAAAGAAGATGAACAACACAGATGAAACGTTATGGTAAGACATAACTTCTTTATCTGATATTGTTAATCTTCTTTCCAGTTATCACTGATGGGACAGAACCCCAAGCTACCTTGAGGTCCATGGGTGGCCCTTATGGAAGAACATTCCTGAGTACCACTGAGCTGAAGGCAGCTCTCCCCTGGAGACCAGGTCCAATTTGTAATGATTGATAAAGGTATGAGGCTTAGCCCAAGTAGCTGCTGCACAGATGTCATCCATGGATGCCCTGGAATGGAATGCTATAGAAGTTGCCATAGATCTAGTGAAGTGGGCTTTAACTTTTGGCATGGATTCATTATGTAGGGAATAGTTGACATGTATGCAGTCCCTTAGCCATCTTGATAATGTAACCTTGGAAACAGCTTCTCCCATTTTGGGTCCCAAAAAGGAGATGAAAAGCTGTTCAGATTTACGGATAAGTTTGATCCTGTCTTGGTAAAATCTTAATTGTCTATGTACGTCTAAGGTGTGAAGGCAATACTCTCCTTTATTGGCAAAATTCAGAAAAGCACTGGTAGATCAATAGACTTGTTAATAAAGAATTCAGAAACAACTTTGGGAAGAAAGGATGGGTTCGTCCGAAGTGACACTCTGTCTTTATGAAAGACCAGGTAAGGCCTCTTGATACACAATGTCTGCAGCTCTAAAATTCTTCTGGCAGAGGTAATGGCTGCCAGGAACAAAGATTTCCAAGATAAAAACTTTAGGTCACACTTAGCAGCAGGCTCAAAGGGCTTTTGAGTCAAAGACTGGAGGACTAAATTGAAGTTCCATGGTTCTACGGGCTGTCTGAGAGGGGGCCTGAGATGAGAGGTCCCTTTGAGGAAAGCCTTGCAAAGGCATAAAGAGATAAGAGGAGTACTATCTATACCATTGTGGAAATTGGAAATTGCTGCTAGATGCACTTGTACTGTAGAGGCAGAGGCTCCGTTATCAAATAACTTAGCCAAGTATTGAAGCACTGCAGTAACTGGAGCCGAATATGAGTCTAGCATGTTATCCTTGGACCAGATGGAGAACCTTTTCCATTTATCCTGATATAGTCTTTTGGTGGATGGTTTGTGAGAGTCCAGAATGATGTCTCGAGCAGGTGAACAGAGATTAGCTTGCCTGGTGACTAGCAGAAGTGGAGAAACCAAGCTGTCAGCTTGAGAGTGGACAGGCTTGGGTGACTCAACCCCTGGGGGTGAGTGATCAGATCTGGTAGAGGGTCCAGAATCCACAGCGGGTATACTAGGTATGGCCAAAGAAAGGGGAAACAAACTTGTTGAGGCCAGAATGGGACTATGAGGATCACCTTGCATCTCAAGCAAAGAGCTTTCTTTAGAAATTGTGGGATCAGAGGAATGGGAGGATAGGCATAGAGAAGTCCCATGGGCCAATCTTGGATCAGAGTGTCCCTGGTGACTCCCCCTGTGGAGGAAGTAGGGAAAAATAGCTGCTGCACTTGGTGTTTGATGTGGAGGCGAACAGATCACAGCAAGGCTGGTCCCAGTGGCTGAAGATTACAGACACCACCTCAGGGTTGAGGGACCACTCATGGGGCATGAGGATGCATCTGTTCAGTTTGTTCACAATCACGTTGGAGCTCCCCGGGATATGTGTTGCTATCAGAAAGCAGTTGGAAACTATCACCCACTGCCAAATACTCATGGCTTCTCGACATACAGGGTAGGACTTGGTTCCTCCTTGCTTGTTGATGTACCAGACCACTGACATATTGTCTGACTGAACTGCAATTGTCCCTGAGGGGAGAGCCGAATGGAATGCCTGCACTGCTAACAGCACGGTTCTCAGTTCCAGAACATTGATATGCAGGTGGGCCTCTGAGATGGACCATGTGTCTAGGACAGTCTTTCCCTGGAAGTGGCCCCCACACCCAATCAGGGAAGCATCTGTGATCACAATGGCTGTGGGCTGGGAGGGTTGAAATAGGCAGCTCCAAAGATCTACATCTGGCCTCATCCACCAAATCAGGTCCTGCTTGCAGGAGTTGGTTATTCGAATCTTGTAATCTAGGGGATGACAGTTTGGGAACCACTGACACAGAAGGAGCCTTTGCAGAATTCGCATATGTAGCTTTGCTAGAGGCACTATTGGAATTGGCACAGCCATAGAACCTAGTGCCTGAAGAACTTCCCTTGCAGAGGTTGATGTTTGAGAAAGAATCACTTGGATTTGAAGCCTTAATCAATGGAGTCTGTGAAGAGGGAGTGATACCAGACAGGACTGAGTGCTGAACACTGCTCCAGTGTACTCTATTTGTTGTGTAGGGATAAGATTTGATTTCTCCCAATGTATCACTATTCCCAACAATTTTGCCAGAGAGACAGAGTATGTTGTAGCGCAGTTACCAGAAGATGCTTAATGGGGGCAGTAAGGAACCAGTCGTCTAGATATGGAAACACCCAGAATCCTTTTAATCTCAAGTGAGCTGTTACCACTGCCATGCATTTTGTGAACACTCTAGGGGCTGTAGAGAGACCATATGGCAGGGCATGGAATTGGTAATGACTGGCTCCTAGCTGGAAGGGAAGTAGACTCCTGGACTGTTTGTCCATCTTGATGTGGTAATATGCATCCCAGAGATCTATAGAGCACATACAATCACCTTCTCATAAAAAGGAAAGGATGGACTGAACCGTGACCATTCAGAATTTGGTGTGGGTGGCAGACTTGTTTAAGTTGCTGAGATCTAAAATTGGTCTCCAGTCCCCTGTCTTTTTTGGCACCAAAAAGAATCTTGAGTAAAATCTGGATCCGTGCTGGTCTGGTGGGACTGGTTGGATGACTCTTTTTTTGAGACAGCTTTATAATGTCTGAAGCTGCTTCTTCCCTTTGACTGGGTGGAATGTCGGGAAGTTTTCTTGGAAATTTTGACTGACAAGAAAGGGGAATGGTGTAACCTCTGGTGATAATATTCTTCACCCAATGATCGGTGGTGATAGATTGCCAGGCAGCTTGGTGCAGAGAGAAATTACCCCAACTGCTTCCAGAGATAAGCAATTAGGCCACCCCTCAGGAGAGCTGATAAGACTGTCCCGAGAAGGAGTCCCTGGAGCCTTGGTTGTGAGAACCCCCTCTGCCTCTATAGGGGTGTCTTGCAGAATTGTTACCCCCTCTGCCTCTGGGAGTATCATCACCATGTACAGCATGGAAAGGACCCTGAGATTTCTTATGCCACATTTTCCCACTCCTTTGATTCCTGGAGAAGGTACGTTGAGGGTTGGAAAACCATAGGCCTATGGCAGACAGGGTTTTTCCATCTTGCTCACACCTGGCTAGTGTGTCCTTCACTTTGGAGCCAAAAAGGGATGAAGCTTCAATGGGAGCATTCAGAAAGGAAGACTTGAAGGGATCCGTGAGGTCACAGATGCACATCCAGGCATGACGCCTCATAACAATGCCTGAACCAGCTGCTCTAGTCACCCCTTCAGCTGCATGTGAGAGCAACCTCATGGACGAGTTGGATATTTATTCCAGGGTTGCTAGCTGTGAAGGCCACTTTGTCCCTGACCTCATCAGACAACTGTCCTGTGAGTGTCCCAGAGAATTCAGAGATCAAGTCCCTCTGGAGCCTCGTAAAATGTGCCAAATAATTCAGGGGGCATATAGCAAAGGTCCCTGATACAAAAAGACACTTCCCAAGATTGTCCACCACCCGGGACTCCCTGTTGGGTGGGTGGACAGCGGGACTTTCCTCAGCCAAGTCCTTTTTTGTGGCCACCACCACCACCATAGCATCAACTGGTAACCCTTTGGACAAGTGCGGATTATCCATGGCAGGATAAAGAATTTTGTCTGGTCTCTGGGGGATTGCCTCAATGGAATCAGGGTTCTTCCATGAACACTGCACGACAAGCTGGATGAGCTCGTTGGCAGGCGGGGTCACCCAAGAGGTAGAAGGCTGGGCACAAAAAACCTGCAGGAACACAGACTCCTCAGATGAAGGGTTGGAGGGCTTCCAGTCATCTCTCTGCTTTAACATCTCCAGGATGTCTCCGAAGGAGACATCATCAGGAGGTGACCGTGGGGACCCTTCACTATCATCGTAATCCATGTTTTCTGTTAAGGACTCCTCAGGCAAGTCCACGTGCTTCCTCTTGCATGTCTTCTTTTGAGGGCACTCCTCAGTGTGGGTCTCTGAGGAGGACTCGGAAGAGTGGGTACCCTGAACAGGGGTGTCCTTCAGCTTTTCTCCTCGGTGTCCCAGGGGGGAGGTCTGTGACAGCTGTAGCTCAGGGGGTGAAAACCAGGGTTCCAACATCAAAGGAGTGCTGGCCCTCTCCATCGCACAAAGGCAGGCCTGCCTGAAGAGGGCTGGGAGCCTGGAACCAAGAAAGAAAACCTTGGGATCGGGGTCACACCCCACTCTGACCGACCAGCCCCCACAGATGGAGCCTCAAGCAGGATCGGCGTGGACGCAGCCATTGGCACTGAGGAAGGAACCGAGGAGAAAGTTGGCACTGTACCCTGGGCTGACGTGCCCATCCCCCAATCCCAGGATTCAGGAAGGACCAGTTTGGCAGGAGCCGAAGACCAAAGGGGACAAACTAGCAGCTGGAGTGAGATGCACCATATGCACTGAGGTGATGGATTCCAAGAAGGATTTCGGAGCAGAAGGCTTCGGAACTGAAATGGTCAAAGGAGGAGTGTAAGATGGAGTCCATGGATAAGGCAACACAAGTCTGGCAGGTGGATAAGTTTTAGAAAGTGAGGGAATCCCCCAGGCTACCAACAGCTGGTCCACAAGACGCACCACATCATGCTCCAAAAGCCTCCTGGTGGATCTAGTGGATGCTTCAGATGTAGATTCAGGACATTTGAGAAATGAGCTATATGCGTGGCCCAGAAATGGGTCTATGGAGAAAGAGTATCAGGTCCATGGTGCAAGGTCTGCAGGCACCGAAGTCACTAGTTGTAAGACTGGAAGCAAAGGGTTCAGATCCAGTGAGGTCGGTACAACACTTGGTGCCGAAGTGGCACTTGGAGTCAAAATGGTTGGTTCCAAAATGTAAAATGATGTTGTAGTTAAAGGTGTGCCCTGAGCCAAAGTAGCTACAGGTGCCGAAGTCAAAATAGGCGTAGTAAGATCTATGATCGGTGCCCGAGGCAGGATGTGTGCCAAAACAGACATCGGTATTGAAGGTTTTGAGACTGTCGGAGCCAAGGAAGGCGGAGCCGAAGAGGCAGATTTATGCTCCGACGATAATTTAGGGACCTTAGATTTCCCGGGTTTGCTCTGATCACCCAATGGTGAAGAAGGAACAGAATGGGATCTCTTTTTGTCCTTAGAAGGAGGGGTTGAGACCTCTGAGACTTGAGTAACCCCTTCAGAATGAGTTTATTTTTGCGCTCATTAAGAGTGCATTGGCTAAAGCTTTGACAAATATCACATGGAGGCTGCACCAAAAGGTGGGCCACTCCCAAACAGTATACACAGTCATCATGCAAATCACTGTTAGGTAACTTGCCCTTACAAGAAGTACAGTGCTTAAAGCCTGAAGTACCCTTCTTATCCGACATCTTGGTAGAAAAGGACACCACAACCAATTATATAATCCAACAATAATGAAGTCAACTCTGTTAAAAAAATCACAAGAAAATCACCAATATAACAAAACACTGTATGAAGAGAAGAAAGGGAAACACCTGAATAAAGATAAAAGCTAACAGGTTAAACAAGAGAAAACAATACCAGCCACGGTATTAAAGAAATACCACAAGGGTAAGGGAAAAGGCTGTACCAACAATGGTACTTAAAGTTTACCAATGGTAACAATGGGTAGAGTGAAAAGAATAAGGTTAGACTGAAGAAAAGATACTAGCAATACTAAAGGTTTGGTAAAATACGAAGATATCCCAAATTTTTTACACAAATATCAAAAAAGATTTCACTTAGCTGACAGCTCGGCTGAAACGCGGCTTTACAGCTACGTGGCAAACGAGATCTGGGGTAAGAGGGAGAAGGGCATTCTGGGTAGAAACTTAGCTTGATAGGTTTTTTGGCTGGCGCGAGCATGGTAATAGGCTGATTTGAACCCATCAGTGATGAATGGAAAGAAGATTAACAACATCAGATCAAACCAAACCAACACAATCCTTGTTATAAGCATATTACATCACAAACGATACTAACACACTATCATTTGCAAACATTATACATCACTTATAGTCTACCTAATTGTTTTCAGTCAAACATTGCATAGCTCGTTTAAGTCCTGTCTTCTTTTAAACCTCATTCCTCTCCTGTATATATTTTTCCCACAATTTCCTATGTAGTTTGCTCCTACCCTTTTCTAAAGATCTCAATTCCAGTTGTTTTATCTCTGTTACTATATTCACTACTTCTAAAATAATTGGTTTAGATTTTCAAAATGAAACTAGAAACTCCAAGACAAAGTCCACTGCAGCAGATACAGGACACCAACCAAATCTTTTAACTCTAAGAGCACTTTATTTGCAGAAAAATAATAAAATGATGAAATAAGTTAATAAAATAGTTGAATAGCAGCAATAAATCAGCAATAAATCAAGTGCTTTCGCCTCTGTTCATTCAGAGACTTTTTCAAGGTAAAGCACACAGTCAACAGTTCCCTTTTTAAAATAGTAAAAGACCATCCCCTAGTTACTCTCCACCAATAAGTTACTTTCATCAATTAGAATCTCATAAATTATTCAACAGCTGGATAATTTTTTTTTCAAAGTATAGAAACTGTATAAAAGATAAATAACACTCTCATTGTAAACCATAAAATGCATAATATGTTGCAATAAAAACATTCACCATCCAAACATTTAAAATAAACTGTATGTATATGTATATACACATACACACTTCTCCTTTATCTATTTATCTATCTAGTGCCTTCAATTTGAGAAAACACGCTAAAGACAGGGCATCATTTATACCTGGCCAACTTGTTGCATTGATTCTAATTTGCCATATAGCCTCCTGTTTTTCTAATCGGAGTGCCCATGGGCCACACCTTGGGTCAATTTCAAGCCCGTCCAGAATCATAAACTTAAAAGTATGGTCAGGAAAATCATTAGTGCTTTGCAAGGGCATTCGTCTCTTTTTTCAACCTTATATCTCTAAGGTGTTTGTAAATTCTACTTTTAAGCTTCCTTTCAGTTTTTCCTATGTAATATGCTGGGCATTTCATGCAAAAAGCACAATATACCACTCTCTCAGTCTGACACAAACCTTTCTTTTTTATCTTTATCATAGTCCCATTTATTAAGGAGGGACCCTCTAAAACGTGTGTACACATTGCAGGAGTGGCCTTAGGTCAACTGGTGCCCTAGGCAAAAGGGCTCCATGGCGCCCCCTACCACACCACCTGGTGCCCCCATCCTGGTCTACCTACATTAAATAAATACAGGAAAAGCGCCCCTGCTTGAACGGCGCCCTAGGCGGCCGCCTAGTTGGCCTATGCCTAAGGCCGCCTATGACACATTGTGCATGGCCCACATTTTTTCATATAGCCTACTATAGGTTTCTTAATTTTTGCTTCAAGAATACTTTTGAAGGTTCACCCCCTCCTGTAAACTATGTTTGGTTTTTCCCCCACCCATTCTCGAACATTGTTGCATGATCTAACAATAGCCCAATTCTTATGTACGATGTCTGCAATCATTTTACTGGACCTATTATAGGCTGTAACCAATGCTGACCTGGAGTATATTACTCCTACAGTCTCAGTTTCCACCTCCACACTCTCCTTACTGGACCAATAATAGACTGTAGCATCAGTTACCCCTATGGTCTCAGTTAATTTCTCAAGCTCATCTCTCTCTGTATGTCCATTAAGGTCATCTATCTCTATAAGTAAATGTGGTTCATTTATATCCTGGTTAAGGATGGCTTTAAAGTGTCCTCTTTCTCTTTTATTTACTACTTCAATAAATAACTCATTCACTAAAATAGTAGGATAACCCCTTTTAACAAACATCTCTTTCAATATTTCTCATTCTCCAAGGAATGTTTCAAAACAAGTAATCATGCGGGCAGCTCTTACAAATTGCCCCTTTACGAAGGCCTTTTTCTGTTTGTAGGGGTGAGCACTGTTAAAATGCAGGAAGTAATTAGAATACATTTCCTTACGGAAAATTTCAGATTGGAACACACCTAAAGAGCTATTCTTTACCAATCTAACATCCAAGTATGCAATTTCACTTACTCCTACAGTGTGGGTGAAACTTAAAAATCGGATAGAATTGTTGATATACACTAAGAATTCATTAATCATTCCTTGCGGGCCAACCCAAAACATAAAAATGTCGCCCAAAAATGAATATAAAGTCTACAATATTAATAAAAGACTGATTCTATTATGAACTTTTTCTTCCATTGGAACATGACTATGTTTGCATACAGGCCCCCACAAGGTGAGCCCGTAGCAACCCCCTTTGACTGAAGAAAGTATTCTTTATTGAAAAATATAAAATTATTCCTTAGTACCAGGTTTAAAAGTTGTTCATAAACATTTATTTTTGGTTGAGGAATTCCTCTCTCATGTAAGTACTCACAAAACCATTCCACACCTAGATCGTGTGGTATCACTGTACAGAGGTCATTCACGTCCGAGGTTATAAAAATCCCCGCTTCATTAAATTCCAACTGGTTAATCCTCTCCAAAAAATCCCATGAGTCTTTACATAAGGAATTTTCATTAGCTAACAAAGGTTTTAGTTTGATGTCTAAATATTTTGCTAATGGGTAAGTTATAGAACCTTGCCCATCAACAATGGGTCTCATGGGGGGTCATGTAAAGATTTATGTATTTTTGGTAGTCCAAAAATACATGGTGTCTTTCGGTACAATACTGTTAAGAAGTTTAGTTCATCTATGGAAATGGATCCTTCAATAAACAAATCCTTAAGCTCATTACGAATTTGATTATATGCTCCATTCAGTTGGTTCAGTGAACTATTCTCATATGTTTCACTCATCGATACATTTCTCATTCTCTGATTGTAATTCATAATATCCATAATCACAGCCCCTCCCCCTTTATTTGGTTTGATAATTCTGAGACCAGAGTTACATTTCAATTCCTGTAAACATTCTAATTCATAAACATTTAAGTTATTGCCCCTTCCATTTCTTTTCATATTCCTTAAATCAAATTCACATAACTTCTCAAACATTTGCAATGTGCGATGCAGTGGGGGGTTGTACGTGCTAGAAATATGCAAAGGATTACTGATATAATATACAGATTTAAATAAAGCATTCAGGTTTAGCTTTCTTACAAAGTGTTTTAAATCTATTATAGTATTAGTAAGATTACATTCAGTCTCTGGTACAAAGGTCATGCCCCTGGATAGCAGATCACAGGCAAGTTCATCGACAGGGACTAAGGAATAGTTGAACACATTAAAATCTCCAGCATTGTTCTTCATTATAAGGCATGGAGGGTGTGTGTTTTCAAGGTTCATCTCCTGCCCTGATAACCACCCCTCCGAGTTCCCCTTCAATTCATTGTCTGTCCCCCTCGACCTCTGTCAGTCGTGTAAGTCCCCTGAGCTGTGTTCTCCATATTGTACTTCTGTTGGAGCCTCTCAGTCCTCCTCAAATGGGGGTACTGCTCCTCATCTAAAAAAGTATTTTCATCATTAACCACATTAAACTCATTTCTGGACCCCCAGTTTTGTCATTTGGGTGGTTCAAGGTAAGCAGTGTTTTAATTATACTGTATTCTGTCCTGTTTAAGTTTCTTAAGTTTCCTATTTTTTTATGTTATTAATTTGATGTTCGATTGACTTGAACACACGATTATAGTCAAGTAAATTCTCTGCATGTGCCCTGTCCTGCACAATCATTTTATCCAGTTCTGTTGCATCTTCTATTAAGTTATTCAATAAAATATCATTATGTTTGATTATAATCTCCATATATTCATGCCCATGCCTGTCAAACATGGAGATTAATTCTTTATGAAATTCAGTTGGTTTAGATTTTGATTTCCATTTTCTAGTAATTGCTTTTTTGGCAGCCACCATAATTAGACACAGCAAGGCCTTATCATGTCTAGGCAATTCTGATTCTGTATCATTGCTCAGAAAAATCATCTCCATCATCACACCAATCCACCCGCCCACCATCTACGACATTGCATTCAACAGGGAATCCTTAAAGTCCGTCAACCCACAGCACTACCAGAAAATATGTTCCCAAGTACCTCTTTCTTCCCCGTCACACCTTCAACATTTGCTGTCTACCTGAGGAAAAATTCTTTGGGTCTATTTGGGGTATAAAAATATCTATGTAAATATTTCCAAGCAAAAATCCCAAATCTTCTACACTTTGTTGCATATTTGGGACACATACATATATCCTCCCATTGTTTCTTTGTGAATTGCTTATCCAGTCTCTCTTTCCAATCCTTTCTAACCTCCTCTGGTTGATTCTTATAGTTATCATGCAATATTTTATATGTTCTACTAATTATTCCTTTTTTAATGGCAGCTTCTGTTCTAGATTCTACTGAAAACTCTAACAGTGCTAGCCTTTCATTTAGAACCCCCACTATTCCTTTCTCTTTGCCTATACTTTGATACCCTTTTTAATCTTCTTCTGCATGGTTTCAGGATCCATGTGGGCAGAGATCCTTGCACTTATGATGCTCTAACTTGTAACCTAGCAATCTTCTCTTTTTTATCGTGTGATATAGAATGAGTGAGAAAGGAGAAAGAGAAAAAAAGAGTTGTTAGGTCACAGTGTGAGGTTATGACTCTCCATTACATTACATATTTACTTCTTAGCTTCTTAAAAGTGTAAACACCCCTCATCATTAGGCATCCCAGAAATAGGGCTTTATCAGTGCATGATAGCACTAGGTTGCTAAAGTTGTGCATTTTTTTAGGTCCCTGCAATCAGTCGTACTTTATGTTACAGCTCCACTCCAGTATCGTTATGTTGTTAACAATGTGAGTTCTGTACATTTTAGTAACATGGTACACTTTTGTTGATATGAAGTGCAGTGCAGGATGTCACAGATCTGGTCAAGATCCCCTTGTCAACCATTTCAGGCTAGGGATTGTCTGATACTAACAGCATGCCCCCCTTTTTAATTCAACACTACAGGGCTAAATGTTGGGGTGAACACATATTCTAGTCTGACTTTATTTCACAGGTCCACTCTAATAATATGATACTAACAGCATATGAATGTGTTGTGTGTGCTAATTTAGCTAACAATAATAATCCCCAGGATTTACTAATCTTCAGTGTAAGACTAGATTAGTCTTACATGGAAACGCCAGTCTAAGAGTATGACGGCAGTGTGCCATGCATATTAATGAGGGCATGCTGCCTCAACTCTAAAGCTTACATGGAGCGTGGATGAGTGTAGGGGGCATGTCGGACTTCCGAGCAGTCCAAAAATCCACACCCCTGCAATGACAAAACTCGAGAAATGTCAAGTTACATGTGTGAGTCCGTTCACATGTGTACATTGCAACACTACACTCCCCCATATGTTAAACTCGTACAAATTTAAAAATTAAAAGAAATTTTTTTTTTGTTTTATTTCCGATATAGCTGCCTGTATTTGCACGTTTGCCCATTGCTTAGCTACAGTTAGCAGCTTAGACACCGAAGAGGATAATAAGAACAATATATGCAAATTAAGCAAAATAGTGATAGCATAGTGGTTAGAGCCTTCTCACAAAAAGGAGGCATTCCTGGTTCAAGTCCCACTTCTGCACATTCCATTTTCTGTTGGAAATCTGTATACAAAAATGTTTCCTGACATTTTTCATGTATAAGTTTTGTAAAAAGCATTCAAATGTTATATGTAGTAGTGAACGAATGATATCTATATATATATATATATATATATATATATATATATATATATATATATAAAGGTGAAATGGTTATGCATTCTGAGGCATAAGTAACTTATTTTAAGCAGTATAAAGCACTGCTATGCACATTTTAGCAGTATTTAGCATATTTAAAACCAACTGCTTGTAGCTGAGCACCTCGTTAACAAGCTCAATGTCTTTGCACTTAGCTGCGCACTGCGCCAACCAGCTCATCTACAACGTAGTTGTGCGTAGCTACAACGTATTTGCGCATAGCTGCGCACCGTGCTAACCAGCGCAATGTCGGGCAACGTCGGGCAACGTCGAGCAATGGCGAGCAATGTTGGGCAAAGTCGGGCAAAGTTGGCTAAACATGGCCACACCTCTTTTACTGTATCTTAACCGTTCAGGTCTGGCCAGCAGGAAAATAAAAAGCAGTGACAGGGCTCAAACTCAGGATATTATGCACTATAGTCACAGTACATAACCACTAAGCCATGACAGCATTTCATAACCATGCACTTTCAACAGACACATATCTATCAAAGGAATATTAAACATTGCCAACATCAGCTAAGCAGGTGTGCCTACAGCTGAGTTTTTTCAAAACTGGCCAATCACAAATAAGTGCAGGAAATGAGGCATATTTAAGCTCCACAGGTGGGAATAGTTGCCATAACTGGTTGTAGCTCCCTTCTGCAGTCAGCATGGCCGGTGTTGGAGAAGGCACTCGATTTTGAGCGCAACGCTGGGTCATTGAGGAGTCCAAAGTAATGGTTTGGCTCCTTGCCCACAATCATGAGGAAAGACTCCTACAGGGCTAGTACCAGGGCACCCAGTATAAAATGGAGGCCTGGAACAGTCTTGCTCGTGATCTCACCAGTGCCACTGGCATTCCTCGGACTGGTGTGCAGGTCAGGCACCATTATTCTGACCTGAAGCGATGTAAGGAGGATCAACTGGACCAGTGGATCCAGGAGTCCAGTGTGATGCCTAATGCCCCAGTACTGAGTAAGTAGCCATTGTATTAAGTAGTTAAGAATTGCTATGCTTGTCTATACTATGGATAGGTATGTCTAAATATCACTGCATTTACTTCACAGCTGCAGGTGTCCGGGCTATGAATCAGCAAGCCCATGAAGATAGGTTGCAAAGGCTGTGTCATCAGGCAGGTTAGTAATTATTCTGCATGTACTGTTATATAAAATAAATGAGAGAGCCTTCAAAAAGTGTTTTAACCCAATAAATAAAGGTGTAGTAATCCTTTAATAAATGTGTAAATCATGGAGTGAGTCTGTGTCATTTTCTTTGATATGTTGTTGTACTGTTGCATTTTACAAATAGTACTGTTGTATTAAGCAGTGTTAACCCACACTTGGGTAGGCCCATATAACGTGGATGAAGGGAGTACCAGTAGCTTTTATGCATATTTACAGCCCTCAACTGCTGGTTCATGCCCAGCATGTACAGGTTAATCTGGCACATGAGTAGCTTGGTATTGTGTTCCCCAGAAATGTCAGTGTGCTGCCAGAAATGTAGGTAGCTATTAACATATAACTGATACTTTCACCTGAACATATCTAGATAATTATATGAAAGTAGAGATGTCAGTGTATGATCTTAGCAGTAGTGTGTGTGAGCAACTCTCAAAATATGTAGCAGTAACATCTACATCTTGGACAATTTGTATGTAAGATACAGCTCATGGATATAATGATCTAGCAAAATCCAATTGCACAATATAAGGACATTGGGTAGTGTAATAATACATGTAAGGGACATATAACTGCAGTTAATAGGAATGTAGTGAAAATTAGAAGGATATATAAGTTGTTAATTGAGCTATCCTTTTCCACCCTACTGTATGTGCATAAAAAATGCAATTCCACACCTCAATCGTTATGTCTAATCTCAAAACATTTGTTGGGGAATATGTCCTATTGGTTTATAAATATTTGCATTTATTTCTATGCATGTGCCCTGTTAAAATACCACAATATTGGTGGCCTGTTACCATCAGTTCAACCTGCATGCTGTTGTAATGTCCACTATTGTTCCATATATGCATGTGTTATGCTTGCTTTTCAACTGTTGAAAATCTGGTGTGTTGGGTTAATGGGAATACTTCTGCATGCTGCTATAACTAATTGGGAATGCTGTTTACTATTACTGACCCATTTCTTTATTAAACCCTCCAAAACATAGTTTGTATGAGAAGGCCAGTCCCAGCAGACCCACATGTCCCACCTCAGCTGGCCATGGCACCTGGCACCAGCAGGTCCGGTTCCCAGCCTGGAACCTCCTCCTCCATTGGCCCTGTGCCACCTTTGGGTGGAAGCATAGTAGGGGATGGAGCTCGGCCCTGCCGTGCAAGCGTGGGCGGAGGAGGGCCACCTATCACCCTTCGAACGGTCCAGGCTGTGGTACGTAGAGAGATTGAACGTTCTGTTGCAGAACCTCTACGCCAGCTTGAGGCACGAGTGGCGCAACTCCTGAGTCAGCCTGCCCCTCCTACACAGGCCCCAGCACAGCCACCCTCTGGGCTGTGAAGGTGCAGTGGTGACTGCCCATAGGTGGGGACCTCAATCCCACTATTTCCATCTGTGGGCTTATGGGCTTGCGATTTCCAAACATCCCTCCCCGTCAAAGGTGTTCACCCATCACATGTGTCATATACCGCCCCTGTATGCATCTTGTTTGTCTTATCTGTTTACCCCCCCCAACCTACCTCCCCAAATATACCTACTTCCCCTACCCCACATTCCACTCTCACCTGAAAAAAAGGTCAATCTGACCCCTAAAAAAAATTACGCCCCATACATAGCTGCCCATTTTGCACACATGTCCACTGGACACATAAAATGTAATTTAATTGGCATTACAACATACTTTGTTGTCCTCACCCCTCTCTCAGGGGTTGAAGGTTTCATATCTACCTCTAAATTTATTGCATATGCACAGCTGTTGCTGTTAAAGAAATGGGCAGCTATGGACCTTCCCTAGACCTGTCCTGCACATCCCGAGCTACTTTCCATACTGTCTTTCCCTCTTTGTGCCCTTTTTTTACCATTTTCCTATCTCCCCATTTTTCTTTTCTTTCAAAGAAATGAGCGCAGGGGTTAGCGAGAGTAAGTGCTATTAAGCAGTAGTTAGCGGTTTGCGTGAGTATGCGCTTGTTTGCGCTTAGCTAAGCATTGCTAAGCATCGTGCAAACCCGCTTACAACTGCTTAAAAGTGCCTTAGTCACTCTGTATGTGAGGGGCCCTTGTTCTGCTCAGGAGCAAAATAAAACACCTTTGTCAGTCTCGATCCTCAGACCTTGTAAACACTACACAACATGAAGTACCACTAAGCCATGGTAGATATACAACAAGTTGGTACTGAAATAAATATATCATGCATCAGAATGAGTGAATGTAAAGGAAAAATAGGAATGCCATACCACACAACTTGTTCTGTGGATCTTTACCAACAGTTGTTTTGGAATTACATTACAGGACTGTGATAAGAGAAGCAGCCATTCTAGCAGGAAATAATGTTACACCATCACTTTACAACCCCACACAGTATCACAGCAGGGCAAACACTGGCATATCTGTTTAGGGCAGAGGCCATACCTCCCAACTGTCCCTAATTTTCAGGGATGTCCCTGATTTTGACACAAATTTTATCTCTGTCCCACTGAATCCCTTCTAAAACTACTGACTTTGGCTATAAAGGTGGGGAATTACACTTAATGAATAATAACAATAATTAAGAGTTAGACACTTCTTTTACTTCAGAAAATGTTTATTAATTCACATGCTCTGATTCTCTCAATTTTTCAACTTAATGGCACTAATATTTTAAAGGTGTCCCTGACTTTTCTTTTACTTTTCCCTGAGTCTGTTCAAATATGTACCTGAGTGTTTGAGAGGTCCGGCAGAGGCAGAAACACAGAGGCATATCAACCTTTCTGCTGTTACACACTGTGCAAATAGCTTTGGAAGGAGTTACGGAAGCATACCCTTATGTAGGAATACAACACTGAAATACAAATGGATGTAGCCATGTACTGGTAGCAACCAACTGTAACAATGCCATTGCTCTTTTGATGAAAAAAATCTGTGTGGTGCACAGACAAAAAATAACAGGCTATTCTCTGGCTACCATGTGGATAGGTCCACAGTTGGGAGTTACGCAGACAGACTACTTGCCTTGATAAACTAACATGTTCACAGCAACCTTGTAAGTCCAGCAAGATAAAATCCACACAATAATACTTACACTCTCTGTACTTCTGCACCCCTACCCAAATGTAGAATATACCTGTGTGTGCAGGGTCTACCAAGGATGTAGGTAAGCATACTCACAGTACTGAAATGTGTCCAGTTTTTCTGAGCAGCTTGTGCTAATGTCAACACTAAAAAAGCACAAACTGTTTAGAACTGAGTAAATGAATATTCACAGTATAGCAGTTCACAAACAATTCTTGTGCCAAAGGAATACTTCTCAATAACTAGCTTTGTATGGCAGTTCATTGTAAAAGTTGAAAAGAAAGTATATCTTTCCATGTATCTTGGGGTAGCATTTGGAGGGGTGAGTACATTTCTACACTGACAAGTGGGTACTGGAAGCAGCAACAGGTCTGAGTACAAAATGTAAATCTCTGGCTACACCCCTGGTTTCTGATATAAGAACTATACCAACCTTCTGTCTTAAACAATGATGTCCACAGCAAACAAGGATGGTCTCCATCTTGGAAAGCTGAAAGGGCCACGCCTACCTGAGTTAGCAATTTATAGTACTGGGTTGCTATGACAGTGATTACTGCAATTACTACACAGCAGGCTGCATGCAATTAGCAAGTGGTGGCCACTAATTGGTGCAGAGGCCATCACATGCTCATGTGCAAATACCTACAAAAGCAGTCTGCAATTTCTGCCAACAAACTCAATCACTCTATTGCAGAGACTGACAGAGAGAGAGAGAGAGAGAGAGAGAGAGAGAGAGAGAGAGAGAGACAGAGAAAAGGAAAAAGAAAAAGAAATATTACCAAATCATACAAAGGAAAGGTATGTGACACATATGTATTTACTGGCATGTAGTAGATGTTATTGAAGAATAGTCTACATAATGTGAACCATTCATATGTGGCAGCAGTACTTATTTATGCATAGATGTTCTGCTTAACTACTGCTATGGACAATACAGTATGTACCTGTGGGGAGTGGGACATACCTGTGAAATGTGTAGCTCAGCATTAAATGTCAAAGATCTGATCCATGTTATCTGTATTCTGTACAGTAGTGTGGCCAATGGCTGTTGGGGGGATTAGAGCTGACATTATATAAACATGGGTGTGACAGAACAACACATGCATGATAGTCATATTAAAGTGAAGTTTAGCATTGGCAACTGCTGTATCAGTCTAGTATGCTTATCTAGCATTTGTAGCCATATATACCCCCTAATGTTAGTGTGTGTTCATATGTGACACCTGTTTGTGTTGCAGCAAGGCCCAACAGTTCAGCTGTGAGGTCCAGGGACTTACAACAGTGTGGACCTTGTGTGTGTATACCACACACATATGGAGAAATATATATGTGTCATATATATTCACATCTGTATATGTGCATAGAGCAGGGGACATATTGCAACTGTTTGTGAAGGGTGGAGATATATATGTTGGTGAAGGTTAGTATGCACATATTTGTATGTAGGTTTTAGTGTGTGACAAACAAGACAGCATACAGTGCTGGTATATGGCATGTGGTGGTTAAACACTGTGTGTGGTTTGTTCAGTTTGCAATGTTGAAGCCAGTGAGGCCTGCTAAAGCTACCTGGGCTGTGAACACCTTCAATGCATTTATCCCAAGACTGTGCGATTTTATTACATTACTGTACACCTCACATCTTTTGTATAATTGATATTCTCAGTATGAAAGTTAAAATGTATATGTGCCTACATATATATGTATATGTACACCAATGGATGTGTATATGTATATATATATATATATATATATATATATATATATATATATATATATATATAGTTATATATACTCATACAGACCTACATCTACTTGCTGCAATAGATTCTCTGTACTAACTGACTGTGATGGTCAATGTGTTTGTGAATATGTCAAAGATATGTATCTGTGGGATAGCTTTGTGGGAAACTGTTTATGTCATGGTATTATGGGTCCTTGCTTTGATCCTAGCAAAAGTTGAATATTCTGTTGCTAGACAGAAAAGGTGCTATTGCATACAGTGTGATTAAGTCCCTTGGGTTTAACTAGGGTGTGTCATTGGAGGCTAAAGCACTACATCTATAACTATTGATTTGTACTGATGTTGAATCCAAATCCTGTGTGTACTGTAGTACTTCTTGAAGCTCTGGGCCTGTACAGCAAAGTATGGTGTATGTCCACATTGCTTACATCCACTGTTTTATGTGGTCCCTGTATTCATCACAGATTACATTTCTCAAGATTAAGGTTGTGTAAGTACTGACACACAGTACTGTATGGTACACAATGAAAGCTTATTTGGGTTGTCATACCTTTGTGTCCTGTAATTATGTCTGATGTGTGTGTGGGTATGTCTGTAACATGTCCTTTGACATATGAGTGGTAAAACATATAACTGCGTATCTAGCAAAATTCATAGTGTACTACAGCAGTATGCGACCTATATTCCCCGTTGTGCACATATTTTGGCCACGGGTTTGCCATTAACAAGTTGTGTGGTATAATAGTAATACATTTACTGGACCTTACACTCATTGTGATGGATGATATATTTCTTTACACATCAGCTTGATGTATATCTGCTGTGGCAAGGTGGTGCATCGAGTTGCATACAGTGTGCCAGGTACTCTTGTATAGTCTTATATAGTGATTTTATTTTGTTGCTGTGCAGAACATGGTTCATTAGATTGAGAGTGAGCCAGGCACTTCCAAGCAGTTGTGGGGTGAGCAGTGATAAGTGGCAGTTAAAGTGCTTCACTCTCGGTTAGCTAACAGGTTGCTATATATGGCAGTTCAGTGATATCTGTACTGTATAATGTTAAATGTGCCATATGACTTGCTCAGACATATTTTCGTATTTATGTCTTCCAGGGATCATGGCACATCGCAGGAACCCCAGTTACAGTATTGCTGAAGATGACATAATTACTACCAGTATACATAATTACTACCAGTATGATTCAGCACTACAGTCTCATGTTCTCACGAACCAGCCAGGACCAGCAGGAGCATACTGCAATGTGGCAAGATGTTGTCTGCAGGGTAAATGAAGTAGGTCTGCATAACCAGACATATGAGCAGGTATGCCACCACTGCAGTGATCTTCTCAGACATGTCCGTCAGCGTGCTGCTGATGTGCGGAGACAACAGCTTGCAACAGGAGGTGTTAATATCCATCCCCCCCTCACCAGAGTGGAGGAGCTGCTCCTGAGCCTGGTGGCACCTGCCCAACAACAACAGCAGCAGACATACACCATGATGGAGGTTGGAGCCACCCAGCAAGCACACATGGAGCATGCAGGTAACATGGCATATCTGTAGACTACTGTTATCTGTATAGGTAGATCATGCATATGTGAGATGTGGATTGTGTCATTAAAAGATGTGTAGCCTGTTGTTGTGCAATACTGATCATTTGGAACATAATCTGTAGCCCCGCAAATGTAAACTGTTGTTGTACTGTAAGATTGCAAACACACAGTAGCAATGCCACAGTTGTGGCCACTGACAAACTGCCTCATCTCTATGTAGGTCCCTCTGGGGTGACATCAAGGCAGCAGACAGATGCTTTTGAGTGTGTTCTACATTTATTATTGTAAATAAAAAAGTGCATGTCATAGTTAAGGTATAGGCCATGTACACATGTGACACACCTACCCATAATGCATGCTGTGCATGTTTGGTGTAAGACCACGCACATCTCACTAATGTGATTAGCTGCCTCAAACACATGCAATACCCAGACCATCTCCAGCAAATGTGGCTAGACTGTAGTGATCTTTGGATAGGCACAGTTGATACTCAGCATGCACATAACATACTCATCTATGTCATACACAGAGCATTTTAACATGCTACACATAAAGGATTCCCAAACCCTCTGTAAAGACACACTCCAGTATCCAAAATCTCATCCACACATTACACATAATATACCTGAGGGGTAGAGGCCTATCATGGGGCATTTAAACACTCTGCAACACACTACACATTTATGTCAGGGAATGCTCCTTACTGGCCTCCTTACAAACTCATGTAACAACTGGTTGTGAAATGATGAATGTAGCCAAGGTAGTACAGTTCTGGTAAAGCATGAGTAGTGCTGGTTTGGGAAACATTTGTAGCCTTGAGTGACCACATGATGCTTCATGATGATGGCCTATGGTACTATACCCCATCCAGTTATTGTAACCACAGTACTACACATAGCTTTCATTGCTATACACCTTGCTATACACATTAATGTTGCATGTGTGCACACATATGCACCTCTAAACAATATGCATACCAATCACCATTTGCACAACTGACACATATATGTCTTGTGATGCTATTGAGTGGCTAGGTCATATGACACACATTGGGTGTTTAAATATGCAGTTGTGTTTTAGCATGCCATGTCATGGATGACACTGGCATGTCCACAATATGATCTACACTCACCATAAGTACCGTACATTGGGTATGTGGCCGAATGGTATTCCATCAATTATCCATGCACCACTGATGATGTTGTGTGAATACTCATCATGCATGTGCTAAAAATGTGTCTACAATTATTTGCTAAAGACACAGAGGCTATAATCAGCATTGGATACCTATCTGACACACAGTTACACATCCAGCCATGGTATGTACACCTGTTTGTTATGGTGCACAGTACATTACAAAGTTCTGAATACCTGCACAGCAATGTTGTGTCCATGTATGCATTGTGTTCCAGGGGGAGGCCCATCACCTAATAACAAAACACATGCATCAAAGCCATGTATACTGTTAGTAACAAGGACTGTCTACACTTGCCCTGCATGCTGTTGAGCAACACATGTCCTGCATGCTGATATGTGTGATATGACTGTTTTTCTTGTGATACTGTACCCCACCATCACCTGCTATTGTGTATGTTCTGAGATTGCTGGTGTTGTGTCTGTCTGCTTTAGGGAGGAGTGTATTTTTGTGTGTGTGCATGTGAGCATGTGTGCATGTGCGCATGTGTGCATGTATGCATGTGCACATGTGCGCATGTGTGCATGTGCGCATGTGTGCATGTGTGCATGTGTGCATGTGTGCATGTGCGCATATGTGCATGTGAGCATGTGGTCTGACATCATGTTCAGGTCTTAAAATATGATTCCTGTTTTCCTCTCACAGGTGCCGAGGTGGGGCTGGTTCAGTACAGCAGGGAACCTGATGTCATTGAGACAGACAGTGATCATGAGGATAGGTGTGTTGAGGCACAGGCAGGTTTGTCAGGGTCTGTTGTTGGGCCACCAGTTGACAGTACACAAGTCTTGACCTCATTCATGCACACAGTCATACTGCCTGTACATCCATCATCACCATTGCCCTTAGCTGAGGGACAGTGTATGGTTGGCACTGGCCAGGACAGTGTGGTATCTATGGCACATGTATCAGGACACAGCAGCCATAGCCAGATGTCTGGAACGGTACCACATAGGCAGATGCCCAGGGGTTCTTGTCAGAGCACTGCTGGTCATCATGCCCCTGGCAGACGTGCCACACCTCTTTCTACCACACGCATGTTCCAGGCTGTCATGGAGGCACAGACACGAATGGAGCGGTACACCAGACAGGGACTAAGGGCACAGAGGGCTCATAACACCTCTGTAAATGACAGTATCCATGACCTAGGTGCCATACATAATTACAATGAGGTCATTGATAGACGCTGGGGTGAGACATTGGATGTCCTCCACAATGTCATATCCATGTGTCAGGACAGTGTGGGATGGTTGAGATGTCGACGTGGACATATGCCAGCAACATCAGCAGCTGGAGGTCACCGTGGATGTCCAGCAAGTCACAGCTGCTCCCGTAGTGCCAGTACCAGCCCCAGCAATGTTGGGGGGCTGTCCATAGACTGTCCTAGAAGACCACATGCACGTGGCTCTGGCCAGTCCCAGCAGAGACCTGGATCCAGTGGACATATGTCAACCTCTTTGGATAGTACCCAGTCTGGATTAGTACCTGATACTGTCTGTAGCACCCCTGCCAGGCACAGGTTCCGTGGCCAGAGACGGTGATCTGTAAAGCCTGCCAGGTACAGTCTGTAGCTGTATCACAAATCCTCGTATATGGCAGCCACATGGTGGAACTGTGTGCATGCAGACACACACACATAAAACAGAAACCTAGGGCAAAGACATACCCGCACACATTACATCAACATTGGCCCATAACAGTACTCATGGCCCTCACACACACGCACTCACACACACATGTCAATTGTATGGCTCAGTGTAGGCCTCTGGCACACCAACAACACACCCTGTGCATATGATGAAACCTGTGCCACCTCCTGCCATCTGTAACATTGATGCAGAAACAGGCTAATATGGTGCTGATGCACAGGGTGACTTTAATAAAGTATAGCAATGGTTGAATGTGTAGCATGTTGTCAGCAATAAAGTGTAATGATATCCTTGAAGGTGTAGCTGAGCAGGCATGATGCATTAAAGCTGTAATTAGCAATGTTGTATTGTTTCCATCTGTGTTTATTCCAATTGTGTTTTGTTTGCCCATATGCCACTTGACTGATGTGTGTAGTTGTGTCAGCATGTGTTATACAGTGGACAGTAAGTGTGGGGTGTGTGCAGCACAGGTTTGCAGGTGTACATTTATGAACATGGTGGAGGTGCACTGTCTGCATGTACATGCATATTGGACACATGGGCAGGGTGACATGCCCTGTATTGGCCAGTGTTAACACTCCATACTTTCTATTGGTGGCCAGTATGCATTGTACTACACATATTTTGGAACTTGAGTATGTATGTGTGTGCATGACACAGGTTGACACTGTGCTGTGGGTGATGCTGTTGTTGCTATCTGTCATTGGTTTGCATTACTAAGGTTAACACTGTCCCAGCTGCATAATCCTTTATTAATGCACACTGTTCACCTACAGGGTTGCATGGACCATGCTATCACAAACACAAGAAATTCTCACTTATACAGTAAAAGTGCATTACTCTCATGGACCCCTGCCATAAACTCAATATATAATAGAAGGTGTGAAGTTGTACCAAAAAAGAGTTAGATACCAAGATGGGATAACCTCTCTGGTCAGTATCACTGGGAAAATACAATCCCTCAATAAACATACAAGGCAAGCTTCAAAATACAAAATGGCAAGGATTCCAAATACAACACTAAAACTTTCTGCAGTGTTGTTCATCTCAGACTGGGTCACAGTTAATGTAAATGGTCACAAAGTACACTTATGTGACTGACATTACCAATTCCTTGTCAGACAGTTTGAATGCGGATTTCACCACCCTGTCATTACACAAGGGCCACATTTCCAGACCTCAAGAATGTAAAACCTGATGATTCACAGACACTTTAGTTAAAACATCTCTTTAACAAAGTCACACCACAGTGGCAATGGTACTGGACAGTGTCCCTGGCTGTGTCATACACAAGCTGACATATGAAGTCACAACTCACCTAAATGCTCTGTCCAGATGCAGCATCTATACAGGTTACATACTTGTGGAATGACACACAGTAATGGTGTTCACAGTCCACAAGGGTTGAGCTACAACATCTTCTTCTTCTTCTCCTTTCGGATGCTCCCATTAGGGGTCACCACAGTACATCATTGCTTCCTGCCCTCTGCATCTTGCACTGTCACACCATCCACCTGTATGTCCTCTCTCACCACAGCCATAAACCTCATCTTAGGCATTCCTCTTTTCCTGTTACTTGGCGGCTTCATCCTTAGCATCTATTTCACAATATACTCTGCATCCCTCCTCAGCACATGTACAAACCAACTTAATCCTGCCTATCTGGCATGGTCTACTAACCTTCAAACCTGACCTGACCCTCTAATATACTTATTCTTAAACCTGTCCACCCTCGTCACACCCAGTGCAAATGTTAACATAAACTGATTAAGGGTAGAACTACAACAGGTCCTGGAAACTCTCACCTTATAAGCTAGACCAATGTTATCTGGAAGGCTAGGGAGCACAGCATTATGGAACTCATTAACAGAGACATTATGAAGCTGCAAACACTGCACCATACCCACTTAGGTTCTCTAAAGGCCAGATAATGGCTCCTACACCTAGTAGACTTCAAGCCAGTCAACAAGGCTATAGGTGAGGGAGGAGAGGACAACACAGCCAAGCTATAGCTCACCAGCAATTCATACCCATCCCACATACTGGTATTATACATACCCTCAACAGACTGACCATAAATGATTGTTAGATGATGGCTTGACAACTGACGCACAGATGTAGGACACACAGTAAATTTGCAGCCTCCATGTACTATTCTATGCCAGTAACAAGTGGTATTCACCTGCACTCAGTCCTGGGACCACTCCTGTTTGGCATATAGCTTTCTTAGGTACAAGCAAACACAGTAGGGATATGCCTGCCCACATTTGATGACAATGCATACTGTGGGCTATACTTTATTCTCCAGATGACACACACATCCTCCAAAAGGGTATCATACAGACAGATACCTGGTGTCAAACTCATGCTTTAAAGCTATAAGCCAAAGAAAGCATAGTTATCCACTTTTAGAAAACAAAGTATCCCCAGAGTACCACATAGGTAGCAGCCCCCAAAATGTGGAACAGGTACTAATGTATACATAGAGCCATGTGTTAAGTCATCTCTCCTTTGATAATCACATTACCAAAGGGGTTTGGAAATCCCTCTGTGGAGCACATAAGCAATAAAGGGTTTGCATGCAGATCCACAGAGGTTGTTGCACACCTATAATGATTAGTCATCTTTGCCAGACTTTGCTTGCTTTGGAACAGGTTTCAAATATACCTCAAGCATAAACCCTCACTCACACTCTTCAATAGAAACCTTGATGAGTGGATGTGAAATGGAAGACATAGCCCAGGGATGACTGCAGTGGCTAAGCTTGTCACAAGCATACAGAAGTGACCTAAGGTCTGGAAAGTGCCAGCACACTCTGGGAAAGATAACAGATACGTTCATGGAGAAAGCAGAGTACCCACCCATGAAATACTTGAGGTCACATGCATGTATATGGATTTGCCCCACAGCTACCTTACATGTGTAATGCACATACAGCTGTCATTGTGATATGTCATACACTAGAAAAATAAAATCCACTCCACATTGGCCAACGGTGTCAAACACCCAGAGCACACACACAGTCAGCAAGTGCAAGAGTCAAACTCTTTCCTAATTACATTAGGATATGACAGCAGCATGCATTTACACAATGCACTATACACATTACTGGGATTTCAACTTTCCACATGTATATTTGTAGGATGGTGACATCATCAGACTTGACAAAGATGAGTATACCACTTTTAAGGGGTGTGAGTAGTCAACAAAAAGGCTGTTATTTCCCAGGGAGGCACACACACACACTAGGCAAGTGTAAGATTCAAACCCTGACCTAACTACATTATGATACTACAGCAGTATGCATTTACACAACACACTATACACATTACCGGGGTTTCACCTTTCCACAGGTATATTTGTAGGATGGTGACATTATGAGACTTGACAAAGATGAGTATACCACTTTTAAGGGGTGTGAGTAGTCTCCAAAAAGGTTGCACCTTCGCAGGGACACACAGTTGACAAGTGCAGGATTCAAGCCCCTACCTAACTACATTATGATACTACAGCAATATGCATTTACACGACGCACTATACACATCACTGGGATTTTACTTTTCCACAGGTATATTTGTAGGATGGTGACATCATGAGACTTGACAAAGATGAGTATACCACTTTTAAGGGGTGTGAGTAGTCTCCAAAAAGGTTGCTCTTTCTCAGGAAGACACACACAGTTGGCAAGTGCAGGATTCAAACCCCTACCTAACTACAGTATATTACAATAGCATGCATTTACACAATGCGCTATACACATTACTGGGATTTCATCTTTCCACAGGTATATTTGTAGGATGGTGACATCATCAGACTTGACAAAGATGAGTATACCACTTTTAAGGTGTGTGAGTAGTCTCCAAAAAAGTTTTTCCTTCCCAAAAAGGCACTCACACACAGTTGGCAAGTGCAGGATTCAAAACCCTACTTAACTACATTATGATACTACAGCAGTACACATTTACATGACACGCTATACACATTACTGGGATTTATGTTTTCCACAGGTATATTTGTAGGATGGTGACATCATGAGACTTGACAAAGATGAGTATACCACTTTTAAGGTGTGTGAGTAGTCTCCAAAAAGATGGCTCCTCCTCAGGAAGATGCACACACTCAGCAAGTGCAGGATTCAAACCCCTACATAACTACATTATGACACTACAGCAGTACACACTTACACAATGCACTATACACATAACTGGGATTTTACCTTTCCACAGGTATATTTGTAGGATGGTGACATCATGAGACTTGACAAAGATGAGTATACCACTTTTAAGGGGTGTGAGTAATCTCCAAAAAGGTTGCTTCTTTCCAGGGAGACACACACAGTTGGCAAGTGCAGGATTCAAACCACTACCTAATAATACTAGAAGAGTATGCATTTATATAACATGCTATACACATCACTGGGATTTCACCTTTTCACAGGTATATTTGTAGGATGGTGACATCATCAGACTTGACAAAGATGAGTATACCACTTTTAAGGTGTTTGAGTAGTCTCCAAAAAGGTTGCTTCTCCCCAGGGAGACACACACACTCACAGTTGGCAGTGCAGGATTCAAACCCCTATCTAACTACATTACGATACTACAGCAGTACATATTCACATGACACATTATATACATAACTGGGATTTCACCTTTCCACAGGCATATTTGTAGGATGGTGACATCATGAGACTTGACAAAGATGAGTATACCACTTTTAAGGTGTGTGAGTAGTCTCCAAAAAGTTGCTCCTCCCTAGGAAAACACACACTTGGCAAGTGCAAGATTCAAACCCCTACCTACATTATGATACTACAACAATACACATTGCACTATTACATTACTGGGATTTCATCTTTCCACAGGTATATTTGTAGGATGGTAACATCATCAGACTTGACAAAGATGAATATACCACTTTTAAGGTGTGTGAGCAGCCTCAAAGGTCACGCCTCCCCAGTGAGATACACACACTCACACAGTTGGCAAGTGCAGGATTCAAACCACTGCCTAACTACATTAATAATACTACAGCAGTATGCATTTATACAACACACCATACACATCAGTGGGATTTCACCTTTCCACAGGTATCTTTATAGGATGGTGACATCATGAGACTTGACAAAGATGAGTATGCCACTTTTAAGGTGTGTGAGTAGTCTCCAGAAAAGATGCTCCTCCCCAGGGAAACACACACACAGTTGGCAAGTGCGGTGTTCTTAATCCAAACTAAGTACATCTTTACACTTCAGCAAGCAATATGGAGTTACAGAGTGCAATACAGACATTACTTGCTGACAGTTTGCACAAAGTTTTTTTTTTTTCACATTTGCTAACCTCAGCAGGCTTATCATACTAGGTGTATTGTGAGTGTATTGTATGCATAGGCCATAACCATATCATATATGGGTTGGTGCACCACATGCTGGCACATACAGGGTCAAACCTTGAGTAGCATCTTACCTTCACCTACATGATACTGCAATATAACAGAAAGATGATAAACTTCAACAATTGGCTGAGCTTCTGGTGTCATTCAAAGGGGATCCAGTCTCTGTCTGCCTGTGATGACATGATAGACAAGCCTTGTTGCTTTGCAACAGATGGTTTGCACCTGTCGCCCCTATGCTTCTGAATACTGGGCAAGGCTCTTGCTGTCCCCATATTACCTTTTTTAGGCAAGGCTCAAAGGTTCCTAGGTTCATAGGTAGGTACTAGGCTATCAGCCCTGGGGCCTATACAAGCCCAGACAAAAAGGTACCCTGGCTTTTGCCACCCAAGAAATTTATTTTCCTATGCCAATGTCGAGCAGAGACACAGAAGTGATCCCCAGGGTGAATTTCCTATTTCCTATCCAATCATCAAGATTTTTCTTGAAGAGTGCTAATGAGGAGCTTTGTTTGATATAGATAGGTAGTTTATTCTGGAGTATGTGAAGTCTTTGGGACAGGAATCTATCCCTCCAACATGTTCTGTTTATTGTGGTGACAAGGTTTAGGTCCCTAGAGCGTGTAGGTTCATAGGTTCATAGGTAGGTACTAGGCTATCTGCCCAAGGGCATTTATAAGCCTAGCCAGAATGTGTTGGCTTTTGCCTCCCTTTTAAATTAGTTTCCTGGGCCTCTGTCTAGCAGGGCCACTGAAGTGATCCCAGGGGTAAATTTACAATTTCCCATCCACTCGTCAAGATTCCTCTTGAAGAGTGTCTGCGAGGGGCTCTGCCTAACATCAACTGGGATTCTATTCCAGAGCGAGGGAAGTATCTGGGACAGGAATCTATCCCTCCAGCAAGTTCTGTTTATTGCTTTGCTGAGGTTTAATTCAATGGAGTGTGTGGCTCTAAGAGATTTGTTTTTCTTGAGGTGGAGCATGTCCAATAATTCCGGATTGGACAAAGCCTTATACGTCAGGCATAGTTCACCTCTGAGCAGGCAGTAAGCAACCGAGTAGAGCTGGAGTTTCTTTAGTTGAGCTGCATAGGGCATCTCTTTGAGGCCCATGATCCTCTTGGCGAGGTACTTCTGTGGTCTTACCAGCTGTTGCATGTGCCAATTAAGGTACATACCAAATTGGGCATTATACTCTATAATGGGCCTAATGAGTGATGAGTACAGGGGCACAATGACCTCTCTTGATCTAGAGGTGAACCCTTTCGTGATTAGGTGGGCTACATAGAAGGAATATCTAACCACTTTGGCAATGTGATTATCAAAGTAGAGGTTACTATCTACCTGGGTCCCCAGGTCCCTAATTACATTTTCCGTACCTAGTGGATTACCACCTATGTAGTAATTCGTGGGCACTTTGTTTTTTCCAAAGGGGATGACTATGCATTTTTTGGCATTCAGCTTGAGGCCATGGTTTTGACACCAGGTATCTGTCTCTGTAAGACCCTTCTGGAGGATGTCTGTGTCAGCTGGAGAGTTGATTATGGCCCCCCATTTGCAGTCACCTGTGAACTTGGTCAGCCATAGTCCTCCCTTGCTTGCCTGTACCTCAGAGAAGTATATACTGAACAGGAGGGGTCCCCGGACCGAGACCTGTGGGATGCCACTTGTGACTGATTTAGAGTCGGACATGGCACCTGCAACTCTGACCATGTGTGTTCTATCCATGAGCCAGTTGGCCACCCATCTCGTGACATAGGGGTTAATGTTCAAGCTGGTAAGCTTGTCTATGATGCCAGAGTGGGGAATGGTGTCAAAGGCCTTAGTGCAGTCCAGGAAGGCTGTGTGGACTACCTTCCCTTCATCTATGGCCTTGATAACTGTTTCAAAGAAGTCAACTAGGTTTAGGAGGCAGGATCTGCCTTTAACAAAGCTGAATTGGGTAGGGTCCAGTGTCTGGAGGTTCCCAATGTCTCTGTTTATGAGTTCCATGATAATTCGCTCTATAGCTTTGTAGACCAGGCTGGTCAGGCTGATAGGGCGATAGTTCCCAGGTTCTGTTGTGGCACCACCTTTGTGGAGCGGGATGACTGTTGCTGTACACCATTCTTTGGGTACATAGCCTGTGGTAAGGCTGAGTCTGAACGGTGAATTTAGGTGAGGGTTTAGTTCCTTTTGGAGCTCATGTAAGACGCAGCCTGGGACACCATCCGGTCCCATTGATGCTGTGTTCTTAGCTTTGGAGAGGGCTGTTTTTACCTGCATGTCCATGATGTCTGGGGCTCTGCATTCTTCTGGGATGGACACAGGCCCTTTTGGGGGTGAGAGGGGGTGAAGTTTGCACTAAACTTATCCACCAGGATGTTGGCAATGTCAGTTGGTTCAGTGTATTTTTTGCCATTTTGCAGTAGCTCAAAGCATATCTGAGAGTTGCCACCTAAATGTTTGATATAGCTAAAGAAGGCTTTGTGGTTATTTTTAGATTCCTTGGAAATGTTTCTTTAGAAACTGGCCTTGGATGATTTTATGAGCGATCGTAGTTTCTTGCTAATAATGATCAGCGATGCCTTTCCTTTTTGGAAATTTGCTCTGTCATGTAGTAGTTTCCTCCTTCTGTTGTATACCTTATTTATGGCCAAGGACCACCAGGCTGGTTTCCTCTTTTTGGAGGAGTGAGTCTTGGTTTTATTCGGGACGGCTCGATCCATGCATCCCTGTAGATGTGCATATAATGCACTTGTAAAGGATTCTGCGGATTGGATAGCATTATCCTGTAGCAAGGGGGCTTTGAAACTTTCCACTTTGGTCTTGAGAAGTGTGAAGTTTGATTTTGAAAAGTTTTTCACAGTGGTTGACTGGGGGTGGGGTTGGGACGTGGATGTCCAGTGTGATTACTTTATGATTTGATCTTATCAGTGAGGGGTTTACCTCTGGTGTGGAACACTGATCCCCCATGTTGGTGATGATCAGGTCCAGTATGTTGTCACCTCTTGTGGGCATGGTGACCAGCTATTCCAGGGCATTTGAGTTTATAAACTCTAGGAAGCAATGGGCAAAGGAGTTTGTACTTAAGTGATTCTCCCAGTCAACGTTTGGGTAGTTGAAATCTCCTAATATCATGGTGTTTGGTAGGACCTTTATATTTTCCAGTGTTCTCAGGAATGCTGAGTGAGGGTCCTGAGACAAGGTAGGTGATCTGTAGCAGGCTACGATCTGATAAGCAGCTTTGCCCACTGTTAGTTGCACTTGGATGGTCTCTGAGGCCTCGTGCTGTGCCACTAACCTGGAGGTGTCGGTATCCTTTATGAAAATGGATATGCCCCCTCCTTTTGTATTTCGGTCCAGGTTTTGGGGCCAAAGCTTGGAGAGATTGGGATTTCTTTAAGTGCAGCATGTCCAACAGCTCTGTGTTTGACATAGCTTTATATGTTAGGCAGAGATCAACACTGAGTAGGCGATATGCGACAGAGTAAAGATGGAGTGTTTTGAGACAGTCTGTGTAGGGCATGTATTTGAGGCCGCTAATCCTCTTTGTGAGGTATTTCTGCGGGCTTTCCAATTGTTGTAGATGTCTTGTGAGGTACATACCAAAAGGGGCGTTGTACTCTATAATGGCTCTAATGAGTGATGAGTAGAGGGGAACAATGACCTCTTTTATTCTGCATGAGAAACGTTTTGTGATGAGGTATGCCACGTAGAAGGATTTCCTGACTACTGTGGTGATGTGATTATCAAAGGAGAGTCTACTGACCACCTGTGTCCCAAGGTCTCTTATCACACTTTCAGTGTTAAGTATACTACCGCCTATGTTGTAGTTCATGGGTACAGAGTTTTTAACAATGGGGATGACAATGCACTTTTTGGCATTGTGCTTGAGGCCATGGCTTTGACACCAGGCATCTGTCTCAGTGAGGCCCTTTTGTAGGATGTCCACATCATTAGTAGTTTCGATTATGGCTCCTAGTTTGCAGTCATCTGGGAACTTCATTAGCCAAAGACCTTCTGTGTTAGCCTGTACTTCAGGGAAGTAGATACCAAGCAGGACAGGACACAGGACTGAACCCTGTGGTACTCCACTTGTAACTGGTCTGAAGTCGGACTTGGAGTCTGCTACTTTCATAGTGTGGGTTCTGTCAGTGAGCCAGTTTCAACCCATCTTGTGACACAGGGATTTATACCTAGTTTAGTGAGTTTATCTATAATTCCAGAGTGGGGGATAGTGTCGAAAGCCTTGGCAAGCTCTAGATAGGCTGTGTGAACCACCTTACCCTTGTCTACGGCTTTGGTGACTGCTTCGAAGACATCTATCAGGTTTAGGAGTTATGATCTGCCTTTTACAAACCCAAAATGGTTGTGGTCCAGAGTTTGGAGATTACCAATGTCTTTGTTTATAAGTTCCATGATGATACGTTCCATGGCCTTGCAGACTAGGCTATTCAAGGTAATGGGGCGCTAGTTCCTGGGGTCCGTGGTGGCTCTCCCCTTGTGTAGTGGGATAACCGTAGCTGTGTGCCATTCAGCAGGCACAAAGCCTGAGGTGAGGCTATGATTGAACATGGTACTTAGGTGTCATGCCAGTTTGTTCTGTAGTTCATGTAGAACGCAGCCTGGGATGTTATCTGGTCCCATGGATGCTGTGTTTATTGGCTTTGGAGAGTGTTTTTTACCTGTGCAGCCATGATGATAGCAACTTTGCATTCTTCCGGTATAGAAATGGGCTCTTCCATGGGTGAGAAGGAGGTAAAGTTAGCACTGATCCTATATGCCAGGATGTTGGCAATATCAGTTGGGTCTGTATATTTATTGCCATTGTGCTGTAACTCAGAGCAGATCTGAGTGTTGCCATTGTGATTCTTGACATAGCTACAGAATGCTTTGTGGTTGTCTTTAGAATCAGTGGCGATTTTGTTTTCGTAACTAGCTTTGGAGGATTTTATCAGGGATTGCAGCTTCTTACTGAGGCTGACCAGGGAGCTCCTCCACTCATGGGTTTTACCCTCTTTTGCAACAGTTTCTTCCTTCTGTTGTGCAGTTTGTTTATAGCAGGGGAACCACCAGATTGGCTTTCTTTTCTTGGAGGATAGCATCTTGGTTTTGTTTGGGATAGCACAATCCATGCACTCATGTAAGTGCTTATAAAGTGCAATTGTATAGGATTCAGTAGTCGTAACTGTATTGTCCATCTGCATGGGTGTCCTGAAGTTCACCACTTCTGTCTTAAGAATCATGAAGTTGTCTTTGGAGATATTTTTTAACATGGTTTCCTTGATGGGGGGTGGGGGCAGAATGTGGATATGTAGGGTAATTAGCTTATGGTCAGATCAGACCAATGAGGCATTGACTTCAGGTGTGGAACACCGGTCACTCAGGACAAACCAAACCCCCGTAACCAACACAAATAACCACAAAGTGAGTTAAATGCTACTCATTGCCAGAAGTCTCAGCCTCCAGATGCACACACTCAAGGCACTTCTCAGTATGGAGAATATTGATATCTGTGCAGTAACAGAAACCTACTTCAAGGCTCCAGACAGCACACAGCACTACCAGGATACTACTCATTCCATACCTACCAGCATCAGAACCTGGATCATAGCACATAGGGTGGGGATGTATCCATATTCATCAAGGATACCTACACCTCTCTCTACATGCACTCTACAGGATAAGTACCCATAGAATGTTGCACAGCAACAGTCTTCCCACTCCACAGGGGTGGGGCCACAAAAGACCCTTGGCATTCACGGTCTATGAACCTGACGAGTCTGATCTGCAAGGCAATGGAGCCAATCATGATGGAAGTCAACAATAAAGATATTGGGAACGTTCACACAGTTGGGCACACCCAGTTTGGCTTCGTCAAACACAGATCATGCCTCCTGAACTGGGTGGATTTCTTTGAGACAGTTACCCAGGCTACAGATGATTGAAATGAGCTCCACACAGCCTACCTATACCTCGTTAAGGCCTTTGACACCATTCCCCAGTCAAGTATCATAGATGAACTCACCAACCTGGGCATGAATCCATACATCACAAGATGGATTGCAAACTGGCTCACAGATAGATCACACAAATTAAGAGTTGCTGGCTACATGTCAGACTCTACACCGGTAACAACTGGTGTCACCCAGGGTTCAGTCCTGGGGTCCCTCCTGTTTGGTGTAGACTTCTCAAAAGTACATGCCAGCACAGGAGGGTTGTGGTTGACTAAATTTGCTGGGAACTGTAAAGTGTTTGCCATAATAAATTTCCCGGATGACACAAATAATCTCCAGGAGGGATTCTATGAGACAGATGTGTGGTGTCAGAATCATGGCCTCAAGCTCAATGTGGAAGAATGCATAGTAATCCCCTTTGGTGAAAACAAAGTACCCACAAACTACCACATAGGTGTTACCCCTTAAAACTGACAAGGTAATAGGGATCTGGGGACACAAGTAGATAGTCATCTTTCCTTTGACAACCATGTTGCCAAATTGATTGGGAAATCCTATGTGGCCCACCTAATCAACAAAGGGTTTGCATCAGGATCAAAAGAGGTAGTGGTGGCCCTCTACTCTTAAGTCATCAGACCCATTATTGAGTACAATGCACCATTTTGGATGTACTCAACTAAGCATGTCCAGCAGCTGTAGAGACCACAGAGGTACATCACCAAGAGGATTACTGGCCTCAAACAGTTGTGTTATGCAACACAACTGGTAAAACTAAATCTGTTCTCCGTTGCATACCACCTACTCAGAAGAGGCACACTCTGCCTAACATACAGAGCCATGTCCAACACATAACTGTTGAACATGCTCCATCTACGGATAACAAAATTGAGTCTCACTACACACTCCAGGGAAATGAACCTCATCACAACAATGAATACAACATGCTGGTGGGACAGAGTACCATCCCAGACACTTGCCTTACTGTGGAACAGAGTCCCAATGTACATCAGACAGAGCCCCTCGCTGACACTCTTCAATAGGAACCTTGATGAGTGGATGGGAAACAGACAATTCATGCCAGGCATCACATCAGCAGCCCCACTAGAAAGGGGCCTAGGGTACTAACTATTAGAACTAGGGCTTGGGACACTACCCAATGGGGTGGTGAAAGCTGCACAACTTGCCTAGGCTAATATATGCCTTTGTGAAGATAGTCTACTACATACCTATGAACCTATGTGACATGTACATGTCTACAGATAGTAGATGTGCACTTCATTGTACAGTCATGTTGTACAGTCATGTTGTACAGCAGGCTTACAGATACTGGTGGCTGTTATGTACGGTGGGTGAGATGTGCACCTCATGTCTTTTGTGCCATTGGGATGTGTGCTGGGTGGGACAGTCCTGGATGGCTCCCTGTCATGGTCACCCTCTTACACACATCTCTGCCCATCCATCTTTGGCTTATTATGCTGTGTTCCCCCTACATATATATATATATATATATATATATATATATATAGGTACATAGGTAGGTAGTAGGCGATCTGCCTGAAGGCATATATTAGTATGGCCAGAGTGTGCAGCTATCACCACACATGGGGTTAGTTCCCTAGGCCTCTGTGTAGTAGAGCTGATGAAGTCATCCATGGTGTGACAGCTCAGTTTCACATACACTCATCAAGGCTCCTCTGGAAGAGTGTCAGTGAGGGACTCAGCTTAATGTAGGTTGGGAGCCTGTTCCAAAGCAAGGGAAGTCTGTGAGTTAGTAATGTATCCCTCCAACATGTTCTATTTATTGTTGTGATGATGATATCCCTAGAGCATGTGGCACAGTGAGCTTGGGTTTACTTCAGATAGCGCATGTACATCACTTCTGCATTGGACATGGAGCTGTCTGTTGGGCAGAGATCGCCTGAGTAGACAGTATGCAACAGAGTACAGATTGAGTTAAATTCAGTCTTGTTGCATCGGGCAACTGTTTGAGGCCAGTAATCCTCTTGTTGAAGTACTTCAGGGGTCTTTCCAGCTGCTGAAGTTGCCTAGTCAGATTCATCGCAAGTGTGTCATGATACTCTCTGATGGGTCTGATGACTGATGAGTAGAGGGAACCTCCTTTGACCTACACGCAAAGATCTTGGAAATTGGTGGGAACACATAGCATGATTTTCTAACCACTTTGTGAATGTGTTTCTGGAAGTAGAGATAACTATCCACATGTGTCCATAGATCTCTTATTATTACCTCCATATTTAGGGTGTTGGCACCTATGTGGTATTTGTATGACTGTAGCTCGAGGCCATAATTTTGACACCACATCTGTCTGACTGAGACCCTTTTTAAGGATGTCTCTGTTGTCCCAAACATCGATTATGACAACCTTTTTGCAGTCATCCACAAACTTTGCTAAACATAGCCCTCGTGTGTTTGACTGTATTTCTGAAAAGTATACACCAGACAGGAGGGGTCCCAAGACTAAGCCATGGGGGACAGCAGTTGTTATCAGCTTGAACAGGAGACTACAATTCTTACCTTGTGGGATCTATCTGTGCCTCAGTTGGCAAACCATCAGATGACATACGTGTTTATGCACAGGTTGTTGATTTTGCGGATACGACATGTGTGTGGGATGTTGGAAAAGGGCTTTTCAAGGTCTATGTAGGCCATGTGGAGCTCATTACATTGATGTATGTCCTGGGTGACTGCCTTGAAAACTGTCTAGCAGGTTTAGGAACCATGATCTGCCCCTGACCAAACTAAAATGTTTTTTTGTGCCAGGTAGGGTTGGGTGTTTGTAGGCTCCCAATAGCTCCGTTTATGAGTTCCATAATGATGGACTCCATGGTCTTGCAGATCAGGCTTATTAGGCTTATAAGACTATAGTTCCCATGGTCTGTTATGCACCAACACTTGTGGAGTGTGCCAAATGTTGCTGTAACCCATTCAACAGTTTCATATCCTGTACAGAGGGAGAGTTTCAACAGACTGTTCAGGTGCATGGTCTGTTTGTTTTGGAGTTCACATATGACACAGCCAGGGAAACCATGTCATCCCATAGATGCCGTGTTTTTAGGTTTGGATAGAGCTATTTAACCATTGTATATGTGATTTCTGGGTTTTCACAATCTCCAGGTATGGTAATGGGCCCTTTTGTCAGTGAGAGGGGGTAAATATGTATGAACCTGTCTGACAAGATGTTGGCAATGTCAGTCATGTACATGTATTTATTTTCACTTTGCACTGACTCAGAACATATATGAGTTTACATTGATATTTATGACATAGTGAAAGAAAGCTTCATGGTTCTCTATGGACTCTTTGGCAATATTTTTGCCAGAACATGGCTTGGATAATGTTAGGAGTGCTCATTGTTTCTTGATGATACTGATCGGAGATTTATTGATCTTCTTTGGATTTTCACTTTCTTTGAACAACTTAAGTACTTGTAGTACATAGTTTGATTATGACAGGGGTCTGATATATTATACGGGTCTGTTTTCATATCACTGTGTGCGCAAGGCAGGATTGGTGAATAGTGACAAGTGTCTGGAGTAAAAACTGCAACTGCCAGATATGTGTGGCCCACTGCTGTACTCAGACATGGCCTACATGTGTGAGCATGCCCAGTATGACCTTTCAGTATGTTGTTGACTGACATTTGCATCATATTTGTGAGTATGCCCAGTATGACCTTTCAGTATGTTGCTGACGGAAATTGTCTAAATTTGTTTAAGTGTGTGAGCATGCCCACTATGGGCATATATACTATATGTGTGTGAAAAATCAAGTTGGTTTTTACTTCAGGGCTCAACTTCGTGATGTACATTGATAGGAAGCACGTTGTGCCTGCAGGGCTTCCATGAGTCAATTTGCATAGACTTATCAACATTTCTACATACAGGGGGACAGCTATTATTTGTACATTTCTACCCGGGGGGCACACCTAATTGTTACTGTGGGTGTACATAGGATGAGGGGTACACCTGACACTTATACACATTTGCTAGGCCTACACTGCTATGTCAGGTACTCCATGTCAGTCTGTACTGTTGCCTATCATACTGGCTTGAGGCATACCACTGCACTACAGACCTTAGCTTCCAATTACACACATATTAGTTTGTGACTTAATAACCTAACCAACCCACATCACACTGCCTGGCCTGCTGTCATCTGTCTGCATAGGCCTGGGGGGAGGTTACTCATATGTCTCTTCAGAGGGCATGATACAGCATTTGTTTGTGTTTACGTTTGTCTACAATTGTCCTGCTGGCTGTGACTGTTAGGTATGTGACCCCCCCACCAACTGGTATGTGTGAGAGACTTAAGTTGTGTCTGTGCCAGTGAAATGCTGTCATGGCTTAGTGGTTCAGTACTGTGACTACAGTGCACAGTATCCTGAGTTCAAGCCCTGTCACTGCTTTTTATTTTCCTGCTGGGCAGACCTGACTGGTTAAGGAACAGTAAAGCAGGTGTGAGCATGTTTCCCCAACTTTGCCCAACACTGCCCAACTTTGCCCGACGTTGCGCTGGTTAGCGCTGTGCGCAGCTACGAGCAATTGTATTTAAATAAGCTCAATACTGGTAATATTTGCTTAGCAGTGCTTTATATTGCTTAAAATAGGGACTCATGCCTCAGGTGGTGCTGCAGGGCTGCCTATGTCGGATGTACATATTACACTCCCTATACATGTTTGAAAACAGCTAGTGTCAAGTTAAGCATCCCTTTTACTGTATGTGCGAGTCAGAGAGATGTGTCATTTCCAGGGTTCCTACTGAGTCAGTGTATGTGCTATGTGCTGCCTCTTTGCCAAGGCCAGGGCATACTGGGCACGCTTCCTTCTGCCTACTGGGGCAGGCTTAGGTTGTTCCTCCTCCGAGTCATGCTGTGTCTGTGCAGGCCTTGGCAATGGTGGGGGGCTGTTTGGCCCTGCCCCATGTTGTTCCTGCTGCAGCTGTTTCCGCAGGATCATATTGTGTAGCATGGCATATACCATGACAGTTTGGGTGCATGTAGTTGGTTAGTACTGCAAGGCTCCACCAGATGTGTCCAGGCACTGGAACCGTGACTTGAGCATCCCAAATACGCGTTCAATAAAGTTTCTTGTTTGTGCGTGTGCCTCATTATGGAGTTCTTGTTCGGGTGTGTGTGCATTTCTGATGGGTGTCATCAGCCACGGCTCCAGTGCGCATCCAGCATCCCCAACTAGGTGACCATCAGGGATGTCCACATTGGCAAATCTCTGGTACAGCTACGTCAGATGCCAGATGTGGGAATCGTGATAGCTTCCAGGGCAGCCAGCACACACATTCATTATTATGCCCTGGGCATCGCACATGACCTGGCAGTTGATGGAGGGGAAGCCCTTGCAGTTGATGTAGACCCTACCCCGCTCACCAGGTGGTGCTTTGATGTGTACGTACGTGCAGTCTATTGCACCCACTACCTCAGGGTATTCTGCTATTTGGTGGAAAAGGCGCATATTGCTGGTCAATGCCTCATGGGAATTGGGGAAATATACGTGCTCACCGACATGTGCTGACATGGCATCCAGGAACTGGTGCAGTACCCTGGATGCTGATGCCTGTGAAATCCCCATCATATCACCAGTTGGTCTCTGGAAGGTACCTGTAGCTAGTATTCTTAGGCCAACATATACCTTGGTATTCACTGGGATGGGTTCCCCTCTGTTGATTCTGTGTGTGAGACCTGGCCAGCACAGCTCAACAATTTACTGCAGGAGGTCTCTATCCACCCTATAGCACTCCACTATTTCTAGCTCATGTAGCCCCTGGTAGGTTACCCTGGGTCTGTACACTCTTCTTCATCTCCTCACTGTGGGTTGCTCAGCAGCAGTCACAACATCACCACCCTCAGCACCTTGCACATGTTGGTTTATGATAGCAAGAGCAGCCCCTAACATTTTGTCTGACTTTAAAGTTTTTAAGCTTTCCCTCTTTGTATACTGCAGTGTTGCAGAGTTCTTGGGAAAAAAAAGGGAAGAATGCTGTTTGCATAGTTTGAAGTGCTGGGCTGGGCTGGGCTAGTCTGCTGCCTGTGTAATTGTCTGATTCTGATATATTTCACCTTGCAGCTCTGCTAGTTTTCCTTGGTTAACTTCCTACTACTTCTTTTCCTTCCTTTTCCCTTTCTGTTTCTGCCCGGGGCAGCACCGTGCAAACCAGTGCACATGCGTGCACACGCTGTGTGCATGTTTGCAAGAAATTTCAGATATTTTCACGGTGCGCACCTTTGGTTTCTGATTTTCAAAAAGGACAACTGTAGACACGCCTCTTCCCATCCTGAGCAACTCAGGGCAAACACAAGACACTGTGCTCCAATAAGCTTACAGCCTTTCTGACACACCCCCTCATGATGTTACCGATATTTTACTCTACTACTCACCTACTCCTACACTTACACTCTTGGGACATGGCTCACATGCTGGGGAAAATTGGGATTCACTATCCTTATCTTCATTTGAATAGGATTGCCTACTAATGTATGATTACATCTCTCACACTGAGCTTCCCCCCCTTAGCAACCAGTACTCAGTGGCCATGTTGTCTTCAGCCTGCCATTCACCTGCATGGCAGGATAAGCTTTTTAGTGAAAATGGCTGTTTTTGGCTATTTTTAAATTATTTTCATGTTTTTTAAAGTGCCACACGTTTGGGCAGTGCTGCGCTACGATTAAACATCTGAGATTGGTGAAAAAAGTTAGATTTTAATAATTTTAAACATTTATAAATGCCAGTGGCCTTATATTTGGCCATTGGCATGCTACCTCAACTGTATGCATCCTTTATTTGGAGCTGTCATAGCTCCGTTTAGCTATCTGCAGAACGGTACTCCATTACCAACGGAGTGCATTTCTGCAGATAACACTAATCTTCCACGGACAGGTTAATGTTTTCTGGATTGCATATTTACCTCATTTGCATAGCTTTCAGCAGCAAATGAGGTAATTTGTATACCATGACGCTGTCCGTGCAAGAGTGGCTTTAGCAGCTCTCGTGCATGCCCCTGCTGGTTGTACCTGGATTGCACGGCAGACATATTGCCTCTGTGAGCTTCTACACGCTTCTTGCACTACGTGCAAGCTTTCATAAATCCAGCGCAATGTGTATGTGTGTGTGTGTGTGTGTGTGTGTGTGTGCGTGCGCATTTTAACATTTTATGTTAATTCTCCACTGTTATGAAGTGTAATGTAAAATGTCACAGCTCCAGATAGTAGACCCCCCAATGTCACAGCTGCAGATACTACACCACACCATGTCACAGCTCCAGATAGTACACCCTGCCATCACATCTTCGGATAGTACACCACACCATGTCACAGCTACAGATAGTACACCCCACCATGTCACAGCTCCAGACAGTACACCACACCGTGTCACAGCTTCAGATAGTACAACACACCATGTCACAGCTCCAGACAGTACACCCACCATGTCACAGCTCCAGATAGTACACCCCATCATG